>NW_015630984.1:152595-153769 GCF_001515625.1 Sinocyclocheilus rhinocerous
TATATATATAGGCCTATATATATACACATATGGAAATTATTTCCAAAACATTGGTTTAAAATCGCTTGCGTTTCAGGTATTTTTTAAGTAAAACTGTTCTGAAATTTATTATAGTAATTAAGTATTTTGGCGAATATTGTGCTGTCTATTGTTGCAGTATAAAGCTCTGTTCTGTGGCTTTGTCGGTGGGCTTATGGATGAAACGCAACCCCCTGCTTCAAAGTACCGCAACAATGACAGACTGAAGCTCTAAAATCTCATCTGACCGAGTGAAAACCGATCAATGAATGGCGATCAGATCTGGTAAAAGAGACCCAGAGCTGCTCGATTAGGGTTTATACCGCTATTTATCTGTTCCTTCTATTTTGCAAAATAATATATAAGACAGTCATTTGGAAGCAGCAAGGGTTTTCAAATGTTTCATCATTGTCAGTTTCCCAAAACAACAAATTCAATATTAGATACTTAATATATGCTGTGTTCGGATGCTTATTTGTGTAAAAAAATAATAGTCTACTCTAGAAAATAACCACCATGTTCGCCTGGGAGATCCGGGACAGGCTGCTGGCGGAGGGCATCTGTGATAACGACACCGTCCCCAGCGTCTCCTCCATAAACAGGTGAGAAAACCCCCTTTTACAATAACTGTTGTGCCAGTTACTGAGTGACTTCTTGGCTCTGTCAGTAATTTTCGAGAGAAAACGTCTTTGGCGTCTCTATAGCTTCCGTAGAGACATTTTAAACAATGTGATGTGCAAATCTGCATTAAAAAAAAAGTTATTTGACAATAGGCTATTTGTGTTCTGCCAAGAATTTGATCTTACCTGAAAGTAGTTGAGCGGCGTACGGTTGCTATGGTTACCAGCTCAGGTGAAAAGGACTTCGCGATGGTCTGTTTGGCGCACCTTGACTAACTTCTAATCGCAGTTTTAAACCTTTAAATTGAAATAAACCGCAGACATTTGAAACGCACCTCTACTTGAATGCAAAACGAATCCATTTAACGCCTTTCGACCTATTAGAAAATAAAATAAAATAATAATAATAATAATAATAATAATAATAATAATAATAAAACGTATAAACTTTAATCGATCGAGCAGTTTTCTTTTACACAGTCTGATCACCATTCGTTGAAAAAAAATAAATAAATAATAATAATAATAATAATAAT
>NW_015630984.1:153903-169851 GCF_001515625.1 Sinocyclocheilus rhinocerous
TAAAGCTCTGTTCTGTGGCTTTGTCGGTGGGCTTATGGATGAAACGCAACCCCCTGCTTCAAAGTACCGCAACAATGACAGACTGAAGCTCTAAAATCTCATCTGACCGAGTGAAAACCGATCAATGAATGGCGATCAGATCTGGTAAAAGAGACCCAGAGCTGCTCGATTAGGGTTTATACCGCTATTTATCTGTTCCTTCTATTTTGCAAAATAATATATAAGACAGTCATTTGGAAGCAGCAAGGGTTTTCAAATGTTTCATCATTGTCAGTTTCCCAAAACAACAAATTCAATATTAGATACTTAATATATGCTGTGTTCGGATGCTTATTTGTGTAAAAAAATAATAGTCTACTCTAGAAAATAAATTCTTAATGAATAGATACTGCTGTGAAATAATAATGAAATGAAAGTGTGAAAATGTGTTTTTATTTATTTTTTACAGTTCACAAGGTTTTATTTTTAACATTTCTATTTTTGTTCCAACTGGAATGATGATCGATAATATACCACCTAGCCTACAAATATGGGAAATCTGCAGGATGCATAATCCATAATCCAATATGATCCTATTTACGTCCTTAAAATGGTGGTTTAGGGTGGTGCGTTAGACTTGTGTGGAAAATCAAACTGGTAAAAAGAAGCAGTGAGGCGCTGAACTTTGGTTATGATTCACTCTTCCATAAAACCAGACTCTGCATTACATTTTAATGAGTCGATGGCGAAGAATAGAGCGCCTCACACAACAGAAGAGAAGGCTAGAAAAAAGTCATTTCATGCCTCATGGTCACCTAAAGAGGGCCATTTGAACGTCTTTTGACATGAACTTGGGAGATAAATGCAAAATGTACGTTAATGTAATTACCCAAGCCCTTAAACGTCTCTAAAATCTAATTGAATTCAGTCTGGCTATTTTGAAACAGAAAACAGGTCTTTGTTTATGAGGGGAATTAAAATATGAATGCAGGCAAATGTGACTCCTTTTAAAGACTGTATTTGGGAATAGCTTAACTTTGACGAAACACTATTTATTTCACCTTTATGTCTGTTTATATTATGTTGATATACTCATGCACGAAGCAATGTCTGTATTATTGAATAAGGGTAAAACCAAGCAGAATCTGTTGATATAAGATATAAGAGAAGAGTTTGCTGATTCATTATAGGCAATAGGCGTACAATAAGAGATCAGTTGCACCTACAAGCTCTTGTGCTTTATTCAATGAAGCAAAATGTTGCATGAAAGAAAAAAGCTCTAGTTGTGTGTGCAAACTGAGACCGGGCCTGTTGACAGTGAGAGGATGTTCAGACTCGCAACACTTTTCTTGAACATACATTATTAAGTGTTACAGAGTTCCTGTTCTACTAAAGTGTCTCTACAGCCAACAAGTGACAGCACCGAAACCGCCAGACTTATAAAAACCTCCTCAACTGCGCTCAATATTATTGATTCACATGTAAAGCAATTTTAATATTTCTTCTGAGGATTTTCAGACACAACCCAGACATTAATTCACTCTTCCAAATGACTTATTCAGTAACAGAAACATAGATTGTGGATAAAGTCTGCAGATTTATTCTCCCCAGGCCATGCGAGGGGATCAAACAATAGTTTTAAAGAGAGAAATGAAATATATTATTATGTTGTCACTGCATGTTCTTTTCATTCTCTGTTTCAATGCCCTGAGGATACATCCCTAAAGCTGATGTTATTTCAGCAGATATCAATATTAGCAGCACACTCATTTTAATGGAAATATATTTGCTCGTTGAATAGTATCCATGGTCTATTCTAAATATTTTTACAATCAATAACCTTCATGGTGCATGAAATGAAAAATGTCACAAAAAAAGCACAAACATGCGCATACACTTACGTCGCTTCCAGTGCATTTGTTTGCATATGTATGCTGAAACAGAAGCAATGCCACTGGTGATGAATAGATCTAAAGTTTACAAATGAGCGTGACAGAGGGCCTTTTTTCCCAAAGTGCCGTTCAGATTAACATTATCAAATGCTGGCGTAAGCTTGTACACCGCACTGAGCAACTATTGCTTTCATGTCACATATAATTTATAGCTTTCCATTTGCATCCCGGTACCCATGTGGCTAATTCAGAACTTTTTATCCTAGAGTCTAGATCAATAGAACCTCATCCACGCTAGAACCCAGCCTGAGGTTCTCCTCAGGACCGAAACACACACACACAGAGGTGAATTGTTGTGATTTCATGCTTTGTTTGCAAGATCACTCATGGCAAAAGGGCTCAGAGAGCTTTTCGCTATATCTCACCTTAAAGGTACAGCGAGTCTGCTTCTCGCTGGGGGAAACAGGATCTGAGCGACTGCGGTTATCCGTTCTGTCTGCTCGGAGATATATATAAAGTAAATCTGAGATTATCAGAGAGACACACTGAGACACACTGCATTGGCTCTGGAGTTCCATGTGAGTAAATGTACTGTATTTACTGTGCAGGATCATTCGGACGAAGGTTCAGCAACCGTTTCATCTCTCACCAGATGGGACGTCTCTTTCCGCCCCAGGACACACTATAGGTAAGATCACTTCATTAACTGCAGGAGCCATCTTCGGACCTTTGTGGACAAGGTCATCCCTCCAAATCAAATTAAGGGCCAAAGCTTTCTGCTCAGAGCTGGATATTACCCACAACTGGACCGGTTAACAGAAGAAAATCCACAATCAGACGCTTTCCTACTATGTCTTAGTGGTTTAGTTCAAAAGTACAGATGCACAATAAACTTTAAATGAATTTATTCAGTCTGGCTATTTTGAAACAGGAAACAGGTCTTTGTTTATGAGTGGAATTAAAATATGAATGCAGGCAAATGTGACTCCTTTTAAAGACTGTATTGGGAATAGCTTAACTTTGACGAAACACTATTTATTTCACCTTTATGTCTGTTTATATTTAACAGTATGTTGATATACTCATGCACGAAGCAATGTCTGGATCATTGAATAAGGGTAAAGCCAAGCATAATCTGTTGATATAAGATAAAATAATTTGGGAATTCTGATAAAAGTCAGCTTGCAGCTTGCAGAAGAGTTTGCTGGTTCATTATAGGCAAGTTGTGGTGTACAATAAGAGAATCAGTTTAATGAAAAATAAATGCATTACACCACTGTGCATCATATTTGCTGAATGAAATCCAATACTTGTTTCTTACTCGTTTTGATGTGCTGATTCCAAAAACAATGTCTATTTAGCTTGAGCGTCTCACAAAATATGATGCATTTTGTAGAATTTTGCTTTCGAAGAAGAAGTCTTCTTTTATCCATTAATCAGCGGGAAAAACAGCAATAAAAACATGATTCCTGTCTTCCTCTGAGCCAGATTACAACTATTTATTCAATTCTCGGCTCATTTTCACATGTATGATTGATTCTGGAGACATAATTATTTCATGCCCAATCCTGATTTTTTTTTCTTCACTTCTTTGTAGATTGTAAGTTACAATTATTCATTTCGAATATTTATTTTTGTCATCTGCTTATAACTTGAAAAATCTTCATTTTTATTTTGTGAAAAAAAAAATGTGATGGGAAGTTTTATTGATATTTTTGAACTCAGCATCATCAAATTAGGTAATATTAGACCTTTTTTGCACAACAGCATAAATACTTAGCAGGTCTGTGTTATAAATCAAATCTGAATCGTATAAAGTGAAGGGCAAAATTCTGAGACAACAGTGAAATCCGAAAACTAATTTAAATCAGGGAATAAAAAAGAAAGACTAAATGACATAAAATAAAGAAGAAATATTAAAGATTATGCACATTTTAGTTGACTAATCAAATGCAAGCAGTAACATTGATCACATGACAGACAATCAGATGTTCTTGCGTTCAATGAAGCTTAAGACGCTCTCGAATCAAGCTGGAGAACATGATCATCAGCTTTTGTTCGCATTGCTCCAGTCCTGCTGTTATTAATGCAAAAGAGAGTTTGTGTTCATTTTCACACCTAAATTGTTATGCTGATAGTATGATTTGTAATCATGTGCTTTAATGTAAAAAAATCTCTGGTCTTTGAACCCTTTTGAAGTGCAAGTGATATAAGTGACTCTAATGTGATGTTATACACATGGGAAGAGTTTTGATCATCTACCCTCTCTCTTGCTCTCTTTCACTCGTTATAGTCCCCAGTACAGCATCTCCTCCGGTCTCCAGTTCCTCCAATGACCCTGTGGGCTCCTACTCAATCAACGGCATTCTGGGAATCCCTCGCTCCAATGGAGAAAAGAGGAAAAGAGATGCTCGTAAGTCTGCGTTTTTTCTCTTATTCACATTCTTTTGGAGGACAAGCAGAAAATCATTTCTGAAGTCCCACTGGGCTACAAACAATATCATTATTTTTTATTTTTTTCAACTTTAACAAGAATAATGATAATAATCATACAAATTATTATTACTAATATTATTATTATTAAATGTATAACTTCATAATTATAAATAATTATATAATTTTTTTAATTGAAATATAATTGCATTTCATTTTTTATATTATATTGTTTATATTGAGAAATTTATGAAGAGAAATACCTGGTATCTGACGACTCACATTGTCCAATGTGCTTTTGTATTATGCATTTTTCTGTTTAAATCTACTTTGTTTATTCTTGGCATATAATATTCTGAGTAGATTGCCCTTGAATGTGTGATGATTGGGTGCAGTATTTATCAAGTGTGTGACTCAGAGGGGGGCAGAGCGGGGTTGATGTGGTGATGTGACCCCCCACAGGAGTCCCCCGTTATTAATCTGCACTGCAGTGATTAAGAGAGCTTCAGTAATTACATGTCAAGATGATGTAGCCAACTAACAAACTCAGTCAAACAAGAGCGACAAGAGGACCTCTCTCTCTCTCACGGCGCTTACTTTGACGATCGTACATCTGGTCAATTTTGCAGCCAATTCTGGCCAACGATCATCCACTTATTGTATGATTTCAGATTGACATGCAATATATGTATTTCTTTTTTCAAAGATAGTGATACTTTTATTCAGCAAGGATGCATTAAATTGATCAGAAGTCACAGTAAAGATGTTTATCATGCTATACAGGTCAAATAAATCCTGTTATTTTGAACTTTCTATTCATTAATGCATAATAGTTTCCACCGAAATATGAAGCAGCACAACTATTTTCAACTGATAATAATAATAATGGCATTCTGGGAATCCCTCGCTCCAATGGAGAAAAGAGGAAAAGAGATGCTCGTAAGTCTGCGTTTTTTCTCTTATTCACATTCTTTTGGAGGACAAGCAGAAAATCATTTCTGAAGTCCCACTGGGCTACAAACAATATCATTATTTTTTATTTTTTTCAACTTTAACAAGAATAATGATAATAATCATACAAATTATTATTACTAATATTATTATTATTAAATGTATAACTTCATAATTATAAATAATTATATAATTTTTTTAATTGAAATATAATTGCATTTCATTTTTTATATTATATTGTTTATATTGAGAAATTTATGAAGAGAAATACCTGGTATCTGACGACTCACATTGTCCAATGTGCTTTTGTATTATGCATTTTTCTGTTTAAATCTACTTTGTTTATTCTTGGCATATAATATTCTGAGTAGATTGCCCTTGAATGTGTGATGATTGGGTGCAGTATTTATCAAGTGTGTGACTCAGAGGGGGGCAGAGCGGGGTTGATGTGGTGATGTGACCCCCCACAGGAGTCCCCCGTTATTAATCTGCACTGCAGTGATTAAGAGAGCTTCAGTAATTACATGTCAAGATGATGTAGCCAACTAACAAACTCAGTCAAACAAGAGCGACAGTCTTAAGAGGACATTTAGCTCAAGGACCTCTCTCTCTTTCTACGGCGCTTACTTTAACTATGGGCATGTCAGGTCAACTTTGCAGCTTATTTTGGTCAACAATCACCCAACTATTGTACGATTTTAGATTGACATGCAATATATATATTTCTTTTTTGAAAGTAATACTTTTATTAAGCAAGGATGAATTAAATTGATCAGAATTAACAGTAAAGATGCGTATCATGTTCTAAAGGTTTCTATTTCAAATAAATGCTGTTTGTTTGAACTTTCTATTCATTAATGTATCACGGATTCCACAAAAATAGGAAGCAGCTAGCTTAATAATCAGAAATGTTTCTTGAGCAGCAAATCAGCATATTAGAATGATTTCTGAAGAATCATGTGACACTGAAGACTGGAGTAATGATGCTGAAAATTCAGCTTTGCATCATTAAATGTGTTGTATATTAATGTACAATATAAATTATTATTAATTAATGTAATATTAATGAATTATATTCATAATTATTCATATATTATTATATAAATGTTTCAAAATATACAGTTTGCTTTTGGATATGCGCATAACATTTCTCTACATATCTCAGACAAAACTCTGCATATCTTTCAAAGATTTGATGCCTTTTGGCAAATCCAGTGACTAGTTTTACCTCAAAAGTTGCAACGTAGTAAAATAGTGATGGAGAGAGAACTCGGAGAAATGATACATGCACTTACATGTTTCCCTGTCTGCTGACTTTGACGTCACAGCTTACCATCTTCACTACAGGGGTTTGAGGACTGTGTACATTCATGTGGTGCCATAAGTTGTCATGATGTCATTTTCTTGTGGATCTAGAGAGATTATTTATGGCATGAATGACTCATGGCAATAGGTGATTAACCAAAAGAACAAAGCAAAGATAGCAGCATGCATGTCCTGTGCCAGCCATGCAATTGCCATTTCTCGACGTGTAACTGATACAGTTCCGCATTCAGCACCACGTGATCCTCTTGCACACAGAAAGAGTCCTTCTTGTGATTAGAGCGTTGCACTCGCAGTCGTTTGTGTTGCATTGGGGTTCATCCGTTTCCTTGCTGTCAGACGCTGCAAGGGCGCAGAGGTGACATCAGCGGCGGCAGGAATGATGGGAGACTTCAGATCTGCTTGTGTCTGTGTGCGCGTCTTCAAGATGATTGACTGTTTTGAGGGTTGTTCTCTGGCCCAAATGATCCTCTTGATGCGTGGCCATTTTCTTGATTTAAGCATTGGGGATGAAGAGGTGGAGGAGAGAGAGAGAGGAGAGGAGGAGGGCAGTGTATGTTATGTATAGCTTCACAAACGGTCATGTGTGTGCACGCACACACACACACACACACACACACTGCATGCAGACACCTGGAATCCAGAATAGGAATACTTTATATTTTCCAGACGAACCTGCAGCCACACACACACACAAACACACGGCTAAAGATGCTTTTAAAACAATGTCTTCCCTGCAGCAAATTCTAGTGAATATAGAATGTAAAATCCCATAATGCTACATGTTTAAAGTCAGCATGCATTGCCGTTGCTAACCACGCTAAAATAAATTTGGTGTATCAAAAATACATATTTATGGAACTAAATTGCACTGTAAATAAATTAGTGAATGACATGTTGAGTGATATGATTACATTCACTCAGAAATTTCACAAAATAATTACAAAAAAAAAAACTTACTTCATTAATCCTTGTTTTATTTTAGAAAAATCGTATTTTTTTTCTCAGTGCATTTTACTTCCATAATGTGATGTATTTTTCCTAGTTAAACAGGAAAACAGACGCATGAACGTGCATTAAGAAAGTCCATTTTGATTTCACTGGTTGCTTGGAAAAGTTTCTTAATCCACCAAACAAACAATTTGCACTGAAAACAACCATTATCTGAGACAACCAGAGCGAGTTTTTAAAGGCCGCACTGTTAGGTGCAATGTAACAGATCTTAGTGGTATAAGGATTGTTTTTTGGGTCCCGGTTGTGGCGGCATGCAAAGAAAGGCCAAGAGCTCACGCTGTTCTTACAGTAGGTTTGGAGTCAGCAGCGGCCTCAGACACAGGGCCCATTACGAGCTGAGCAGAGAGATAATGCGCTGTGACACGCGTTATGTACACGGTGGAGCTGAGAGAGCAGGCTGCGGGGACACAGGTGTCACTACAAAAAAAAAAACTTACTTCATTAACAACCATTATCTGAGACAACCAGAGCGAGTTTTTAAAGGCCGCACTGTCAGGTGCAATGTAACAGATCTTAATGGTATAAGGATTGTTTTTTGGGTCCCGGTTGTGGCGGCATGCAAAGAAAGGCCAAGAGCTCACGCTGTTCTTACAGTAGGTTTGGAGTCAGCAGCGGCCTCAGACACAGGGCCCATTACGAGCTGAGCAGAGAGATAATGCGCTGTGACACGCGTTATGTACACGGTGGAGCTGAGAGAGCAGGCTGCGGGGACACAGGTGTCACACCAGCCATTAATCTGACAGCGCTACTGTATTACTGCAAATTAAAAGTAGCACGATACAGAGAGAGAGAGAGGCAGCTCTGCTATCTGCACGGACCCTGACTGTCTGAGCTGCGATGCTGCAAGTGACATTTAAGAGAATTTGCAATTCCGCCGAGAAAAGCTATTATGGCACAAATTAACATCTAACATCCACACATCCCAGCACCCCCCTTTACAGCTGTCTCATAAGAGCAGACCATTAAAAAGATAAGAGCAGTTTTACGCCGGCCAACCCAAGACACCACGGAGGAGAGAGCGAGCTGGTGCTGAGCAGATTTAGCTCAGATTGTGAATATGTGTTTTTATTTTCCTTACTATTAGGAAAGAGAATCCTATAAATAAGATATTAAAAAATAAACATAAGAACCAAAAAAGCACAATGTGGGATTTTCTTCAAATAGAAGTTTATAATGTATCTGCATATTGTTTTTATTATATATATTAATAAAAACATATATAAACAATATATAAAAACAAATATATATTTATATATTTTTTTGATATATCTACAGTTTCTTCAGTAAACGTGATGGTCACTAACAAAACAAGAACAGTCCCATTATAATCAACAAATCATCCAGTCTGCTGCATGGTGATCTTACAATTCACATATTAAACATATTAACATGCTTTAACTATAAAATAAGCATGACCAAAAGATCCACGGATGCTATAATAATTCCAGTGGATTTTCAATAGCACGTCTGTACTGTACATGCTTTTAAAGCTAATTTTGCCATCAGCAAACTAATGTTTTTCATTTCGTCTAAAATTTGATACAGTATAACACTGAGGCCAGAGAATACTATAAATATAATTTTAACAATGAAACAGTTATTGTTACTACTAGAAAACGGTAATACGTTAATACAAGATCTCCTTTAGCTTTTGAAACCTAATTGCCACAGTTTTACTGTAGTAACAATAACTGTAAAAACACTGATATTTTAATGTAAACTATGATTACCATGGTAAACTTGGTCATGCACACATGCACTACAATTTTCCACAATATTATTCTAATGTTATTTCCATAATTGACTCTTTTTTTCTAAGTGTATATTAGTTTTATTTTTCTACATAGGATATTTTTCCTCTTGCCTTAGAGTTTAGATTTGTTTTTTCTTCACTGAATGTGTTTGACGCGAGGTGATGAAATTAGAACAGACTTGTTACAACCAACAAATCCATCTACAGCGCAGGTACACTTTGTTAATTATAACAAGAGAGTTACAGTTCACATACAATCCATCCTAAATAGTATATGCAAGATTAGATTTAACATGTCCCAATATTTGTACATTGAAAACAGCATGCCAAACATGCATGGATTGTATAACTTTTCTGGTGGATTTTCAAAGAGTGCATTTGTACATGCTTTTTTTAAGCTAGTTTTGCCAACAATAAACCACTGGAAGAGGAAAAGTTTATTCTTTTTCAGGTTTTTCAGATAAAAAACAGAGGCCAAAATTTAGAGAGCACAATTAAGGAAATGATTTTCTCTAGATGCTTAGATGCAAATACAAACGGTACCTGAAAGTGTCTTTATACCTCTGTACAGCCTTAATACACATTCAAAATATGAGGAAGTATGTACTTTAAGTCTGTACTATTAAGTATGCAAATTGCTACCAGCCATAGTTTATTTCTATATAATGAACAGTTTTGATACTGTATTGGTTCTCCACTTGGAAAGTCATGTACATTCTGGGTCCTGATGTGAACCCATAAGAGAAGCTCTGGTGCAGTTTCTCTCTCTCTTTCCCATGGGGTCAGGCCCTGTGGGTGTGAATCCTGCAGCGTTATGGAGTTGCTTATCTGCTCTGAGAGAGTGCACTCCCTCGTTACCTCATTCTTAATACTGACTCACGTCAAAAGAAATCCGCTCCACTCAGTTGCAGATCAATACCACAGCAGCAGGGCAGCACACAACGCAACTGTGCACCAGCGCCTCAAAGCCGGTGCCATTGAGGCTCCAGGTGAAAGCCATTACATAAGCACTAATGGGCAGTGTTGGAAAAGTTACTAATGAATGCATTACAATATTGCATTACACCCTAAAAAGGCAATTAATGACAATAAATGGGAAAACAAAGTAACTGGCGTTACCTATTTGAAAAAGTAGCTTGTAAATTAAAAAATAATACGTTACTTTACAAGATTACTTGAAAAAAGTAATCTGATTACGTAACTTGCGTTACTTGTAATGCATTACCCCCAACTCTGCTAATGGGAGAAAACACGGTCTCATTTTATGACTGAAGAAACCCAGCGATTGTCTTGATCAACTGCACACTTCAGTTTGGTAACCTAATAAAGAAGAAATAGTGCAAAGGTGGAGGGAGTAAAGCGATAATTAATGCAAAAATGAAAATTCTGTAATTTTGCACGGTGTTGCAAACCCGTATGAGACACAAAATGAAATGTATTGGCATACTGGAGACTAAGCTCCATTAAAGTGTCTTAAAGTGCCCCTATTATGTAATTTTTAAGATCACTAATATTGTTTTGTGAGTCTCCTACAATAGGTTTACATGCATGCAACGTCAAAAAATGCTTTCGTTTTTTCAAAATATGCATTTAATATCACCTCATTTTCCAACGATTGTCAAATGATTCGTTTGAAGCATTTTTAAGATTTAGTCTCTCTAAACCCCTCCTTTCCGAGAACGTACTCTGCTCTGATTGGTCAGACGGCCCAGTCTGTTGTGATTGGTCTACCGCGTACAGCGCGTGTTGGAAACTTCAGAAGACTTAATTCTCAGAATAAAAGGTACAAAAGCTGTCACTGGGACAGTACACATCTGATTACGTAACTTGCGTTACTTGTAATGCATTACCCCCAACTCTGCTAATGGGAGAAAACACGGTCTCATTTTATGACTGAAGAAACCCAGCGATTGTCTTGATCAACTGCACACTTCAGTTTGGTAACCTAATAAAGAAGAAATAGTGCAAAGGTGGAGGGAGTAAAGCGATAATTAATGCAAAAATGAAAATTCTGTAATTTTGCACGGTGTTGCAAACCCGTATGAGACACAAAATGAAATGTATTGGCATACTGGAGACTAAGCTCCATTAAAGTGTCTTAAAGTGCCCCTATTATGCAATTTTTAAGATCACTAATATTGTTTTGTCAGTCTCCTACAATAGGTTTACATGCATGCAACGTCGAAAAATGCTTTCGTTTTTTCAAAATATGCATTTAATATCACCTCATTTTCCAACGATTGTCAAATGATTCGTTTGAAGCATTTTTAAGATTTAGTCTCTCTAAACCCCTCCTTTCCGAGAACGTACTCTGCTCTGATTGGTCAGACGGCCCAGTCTGTTGTGATTGGTCTACCGCGTACAGCGCGTGTTGGAAACTTCAGAAGACTTAATTCTCAGAATAAAAGGTACAAAAGCTGTCACTGGGACAGTACACTTTCAAAATGTACACATTTGTACCTTATTTAACCCTAAAGGGTGCATTTTAGTACATTGCAGGTACATATTTGTTTCTAAAGTGTACATATTCGTAGCTAAATGATGCATATTAGGAGATTTTTAAAATGGCACCACCCCAGTAACAGCTCTTGTACCTTTTTTCCAGAGAGTGTGTTGGAATATAACGATCAATATCTATGTCTAATACTCCCTGTAGTATTGTTTCAATTTTTTTGGTTAAAACCAAATTTGCAGTAATATAATGATGTTGGTTCCTGGTCACAGTAGGAGTCACATGTGGATTCAGTGGTCGATTTTCTCTAAGCAGCTGAAGTGTTACGCTCATCGTTCCTGCCAAAACAACACAGCAAACCAGAGCAGTAATGGGCGCACATGTGCATGTTGCTCATCCAGTGAGTGGGAAGCTGTTGTCACTGGTGTGAATGACAAATGCAGTTGTATTGATCAGGTTTGTGGCCCAGGCTCCCTAATGGCACCTAATTAATGACTTAATTTGCTCTTGCGCCCGATACAGCAAATACCCACTCCACCTCAAGGACCCCGATGGGAGCTGTCCAAACAGAGCACCTGCTCGGAAACATGCAGCTTTAACAGGCTGAAGAGGGAAAAACACATGGCTAAGTCAAGCATCACTATTACTATTGCTCAGAGACTTGAGGATGCACTTTTGGCTAGTGAGCGACTGCAGTACCTAGAAACCGCATATCAGCATGCTAAAAAAAACACAGAACATTTTATCAACTACCTTGGAAAACACCGAGAGCACCCTAGAAACAAAATGCAAGACCGTGACAACTACAAAGAGCACCCTAGCAACAGTATAGCAACACCCTAATAACCACCTAGCTCACCCAATCAATCATATAGAAATGTATTGCCCACTAAATACCCTAGTAATCACATAGCAACAGTTTAACAACCACATAGAACACCCTAGAAATGGCATAACAATGCCCTAGCAACTATTCAGCACACCCTAGCAACAGCATAGCAATGATATAACCACCTAGCTCACCCAATCAATCGTATAGGAATGCATTGTCCAATAAATACCCTAGCAATCACATAGAAACAGGTTAACAACTGCCCAGAACACCCTAGAAATGGCATAACAACTCCCTAGCAACTATTTAGAACGCCTAGCAACACCCTAACCACCACATAGCTCACCCAATCAATCGTATAGCAATGCAATGGCCACTAAATACTCGAGAAACAGGTTAACAACCACCCAGAACACCTTAGAAAGGGCATAATTCCCAATTCAGAACAACTTAACTTAACCTTAGTAACCTTGGCAACCACACACACATCATTATATATACATACAGAGAGAGAGAGAGAGCAGTGTCCAGTGTGTGTGTGTGTGTGTGTGTGTGTGTGTGTGTGAAAGAGAAAGAAAAGGTCACCGTGACAAGCGCAGTGGTAATAACCAGCTGAAATGGTGCCATCAGACAGACATGATTGATCAATTGAATTCAGCGGCAGTGAAAAATGTGCGATCAAGAAAAGTATTATAGACACGATGAGCTGGGACAGGATACTCATCAAGACTTCATTCCAGCCTGAGCCTCTATCACTCCATCCATCCATCCATCCCTCTCTCTTTCTCTTTCATTCCCTTTGCGTTTATCCCCTCGTCTCTCTTCTCACTGATTCTTGAGTACTGGAACAAAATGGGCTATAAAACAAAACAAAACAGTTTATGTGGTAAGGATTTTTTTTTTTTTACTTTCAGTGATATTCATTCCTTTGGGTGCAACCTTCTGCTTTTCTTTGAAAAACAGATTCATTGGGCTGCATTAAAATGACAGCATCTAAAATTATCACACATTTTTTTATAATTTGTTATAAATGATAATAGTTCTAACAAAAAATATACAGATAATAACATACATATATACATTACGATAAGATTTTGAATGTTTTGAAAGAAGTCTCTTATGCTCAGCAAGGCTGCATTTATTTGATCAAAAATACAGTAAAAACAGTTATAAACAATTATAAATGATGGTTTTCTATGTGAATATATTGTAAAATGTTATTTATTCCTGCGATGTAAAGCTACATTTTCAGCATCATTACTCCAGTCTTCAGTGCCACATGATCCTTCAGAAATCATTCTAATATGCTGATTTGCTGCTCAAGAAACATTTCTGGTTATTATCAATGTTTATATCAACTCTAGCACTTTCTATTCTATTTTAATTCTACTTTATCTATATTTACAGTATCTTTTTTTTTATTTAAAAAAAACACTAGCTTTCTATTTTTTCTATTCTATCTACTTGTTTTTCTTTGTGTGTGTGTGTGTGTGTGTGTGTGTGTGTAATATATATATATATATATATATACACCTTGCTACGTGTACTGCGTTAGGCTAACCGAGACTGTCATTTGCACTTATATATTGTTGCTCTTTTGTTAGTTTTGACTGCTTTTATTGTCCTCATTTGTAAGTCGCTTTGGATAAAAGCGTCTGCTAAATGACTAAATGTAAATGTAAATGTAAATATCAGCTAAGCTGCTTAATATAGTATTAGTATTTACTTTCACTTTTGATAAATTAGCCATTTTGTTTGATGTTGTTCACTGCTAATAGAACTGTCTTAAAATTAATGTGAATGGTGAATGAGTGAATGAGTGAATATACCTGTATATATATTGAAATGAGAGGGAAAAAATTTAATATACCAAGCAAATTCTTTATAATTTGTCTTTATGAAGAAAAGAAAGAAAAGTAGACAATGATTTTAGAAAAAAAAAAGAAAAAAAAATTCGAAAATGTGATTTATACATCATCTGAAAGCTCAATAAATAAGCTTTGATGTATGGTTTGTTATGATAGCACAATATTTGGCCGAGATACAACTATTTGAAAATCTGGAATCTGAGGGTGCAAAAAAAAAACGAAAATCGCCTTTAAAGTTGTCCAAATGAAGTCCTTAGCAATGCATATTACTAATCAAAAATGAAGTTTTGATATATGTATGGTACACTGTAAAAAAAATCCGTAAAATTTACGGTAGAAAACCGGCAGCTGTGGTTGCCGGAATTTTACCGTAAAAAATACGGTAGCAACGTTTTAGGTTTTACGGTTTTAACTTAAATTTACAGTTAAATACCGTAATTTCATTAACTGATAAAATTTTATTATATACCAACCTATTGAAGTACTAAAATCTGTTTTGTACCTTTGTAATACACTGATAACCACCAAATGCAGGTGGTGATGAGAAAGTCACACGATGAACCAAAGCCTATCACAAGCAGCTTTTAAATAATAACATATATAGAAGGTGCACAGTGTCATTCACACAAACACCAAACACCATCATGGTAACACACATGAAACTGAAATAATGCAATAAACATTAATTTAACAACATTAGGTGTAACACACAACCCAAATATACAAAACTGATAAGAAAAAACTAAAAAGAAACATAAGTTATTTCAACAAAAAAACATCAAATTTGAAATGTAACACAGGGAATTCTGGGAATGTCAATTTACGGTTATTCAATGAAAATTATACGGTCTTTTTCACTTCCAAATACGGTATACTACCGTAAAATTAATGTCCAATACATGTAATGTCCAATACAGTTTTTCACCGTATATAGTAGGGGAATTTACCGTTAACCATTTAACAGGATTTTACTGTAGCATTTTTACAGTCTTTTACCGTTAAATTCACGGTCATTTTTTACAGTGTAGGGAATTTACAAAATATCTTCATGGAGCATGATCTTTACATAATATCATAATGATTTTTGGCATAAAAGAAAAATCTATCATTTTGACCTATACAATGTATTTTTGGCTATTGCTGCAAATATACCCCAGCGACTTAAGACTGCTTTTGTGCTCCAGGATCACATATATAACATCATTTTGCTTAATGATTCTGAAGAATATGAGTTTATCTTTTTCTCAGGTCATCTCTCTCTTGGGTCATTCAATAGAGGCAGAGCATGTCACACATCACAGCACCTGTGGGCCGCACAGAGAACATAATATGCTGCGAATGTAGAGTGACAGATTTGTAAGGGAGACGAGAAGGCGGGATGTGAAGATATTTAAAGGTGCTCTAAAGTGTTTTGGCAGGGTGAAAAGGAGAAGAGAGAGCGAGAGAGAGAG
>NW_015630984.1:169862-198720 GCF_001515625.1 Sinocyclocheilus rhinocerous
AGAGCGAGAGAGAGAGAGAGAGAGAGAGAGAGAGAGAGAGAGAGGGGAAGGTTTGTGGGAGTCTTTTACTCAGCACAAGGGTAATCAGGTCAGAGGAAAACCAAGAGAAAGTGCTGTTTGTGGAGCGTTGTTTAACCGGTAAAAGGATTGAACAATAACAGCAGAGGTTTTCTTCAGGTGTGTGTTTGTCAGCTTCAGAGTAAAGAGGTTTTGGAGAATCAAATCAGTGTTGCACACGCCTGGAGAAAACAAGAGCGATGAGCATGCAATGCTATGTGTACATGTAAACACAAACACACATACAGCTAATATAGGCCTACAAGCAGGATATGTGACATGACTAAAGAGTTTAGATAGCATTAACAAATGCATAACACTAACAATAAGTATTACATTTATTATTTTATAAGACTTCTGTCATGGAAAGGGTCCTGATACGGTGTTTTATTTTTATTTTTTTATTTTTTTTGCTGGTAATTCAAATACAATGGTATATAAGCTAAATAGCATATGTAAATGCTTATTATTGGATAATCCATTAAATTAAATATTTCATAAATGAAAGGTAATTAATCCCATTTGATTTACTTATTAGACACAAACCATAAAATCTGATTATTCATAACAAATTAATAGGCTAAGTCTGGTATCACTGCACAAACAGCTTTTATAATAAGTGATGCTTGAGTTTTAACATTGATCCATTTCCCTCTGAAGAGATTGATGATCTAGAAATACTGTCTACATATCAATAATCTAGAAAAAATATGTTTTTTTATGTGCATTACAGGAATATTCCTGGTTAAATGCAGCTTTAAATTAATTTAATTAAGACATACGACAATACCATATCAAATAAATTTGACCTTCAGTCTATAAAAATAAGTAAAATTACATTTAGTAGCCAATTTTGAAAGCATAGCCTCATTGTTAGACTACTGTGATAAAATCACTTACTAACCTTGTCTGTGTAAAGTTCACATACAGACTTAAATATCCAACTCCTGTTACATCCCGAAAAAACCTTGTAACTTTTGCAATGATACATGCAAAGCAATGTTGTTTTCATGAAACACCCATGAGCAAAGATGATAACTGCTATCGAGATAGAAATGAAGACCGTTTAAACAACTTTACAGGTTAAATAACATACATGTTTGTACTGAAGCAAAGAAAGTGTTTTAAAGGGATAGTTCACCCAAAAATTAATTAATTACTCACCCTCGTGTTGATCCAAACCCATAAAACCTTCGTTCATCTTCGGAATCAGTGACATCAGTGGTTCAGCCATAATGTTATGAAGCTACGGCAATACTTTTGTGCGCAAAGAAAACAAAAATAACGACTCTATTCAACAATTTCTTCTCTTCCGTGTAAGTCATGCATTCACAAGAGTGCCACGATGCATGCTGATGTCACATGGACTATTTTAACGATGTCCTTACTAACTTTCTGATATATAAGTTGCACATTTCTGATTTTAAACCGTCCAGAAGGCCCCATTGGCATTCAATGTAAGTGCATTACTATAAGCGTGATATTTCTTTGGTTTTAGCAGCTGAGGGACGATGGAGGCCTCCTGCTTTCCGTATGAGGAAAACTCAATCTGAAATGTGACCTTCGCTCTTTTGGCTCTGAAGGTCCTCAGTCAGGTTCTAGAATATTTTACAGCATGTAGCTGTTGTTGAATCCAGAAGGCTGTTTTCTGTGTCTGCAGACGGATCTGAGGGTTCAGCGCAGAGCAGTGATTCTCAGGGCAGCGTGGAGAGCCTGAGGAAACATCTGCGAGCCGATGCCTTCACGCAGCAGCAGTTAGAGGCCCTGGACCGGGTGTTCGAGAGGCCGGCATTCCCAGACGTCTTTCCCACTTCTGAACACATCAAACCAGAGCAGGTCGGTGGATGTTACCTTCTGTCCCTGTGTGTGTGAGGCTGCAACTGGGAAATATATAGATATTTAGACTTATTTATCCTTACAAAAATATAGCAATGTACTACGGTACAAAGATTGTATCAGATACTAATACCATGGTATACACTACAGGTGAAAAGTTTGGAATCATTTAAAAAAAAAATTTTTTAATGCGTATCTTCTGCTCACCAAGGCTACATTTATTTGATCAAAAATACAGTAATAACAGTAATATTGTAAAATATTATTACAATTTAAAATAACTGTTTTCTATTTGAATATATTTTAAAATGTAATTTATTCCTGAGATGCAAAGCTGAATTTTCAGCATCATTACTCCAGTCTTCAGTGTTACATGATCCTTCAGAAATCATTCTAATATGCTGATATGGTGGTCTAATAATGATTCCTATTATTATCAATGCTTTATATTGTTGTGGAAATCATGGAAAAAAGTTTTTAGGATTCTTGGATGAATAGAAAGTTCAAAAGAATAGCATTTATTTAAAATATTAATCTTTTGTAACATTATAAATGTCTTTACTGGCACTTTTGATTAATTTAATGCATGCTTCCTTAATAAAATATTAATTTCTCTCTCTTTGTTTAAAAAACAAAATAGTATGCACCCCAAATTGTTTAATGGTAGTGTATCACAGTTTCCTCAAAAATATAATAATAATAATAATTAAACATGGTAAAACATGGTAAATGTAAAAATAAACAGAAAAATACCATGGCATTTCTTTGTCTATGCAAACTACAGTATTTAAGGGATACTTCCAATGCTATTTCCGTTTTTTTTTTATGTCTCTGTGTGTATAAATATATTGTTTATCAGTAAGTGCTAGTGATGCATTGAGGATCAAAGAGCAGAACTCCCTCCATCCGTTTATTGATTTTCTGATGGAAATAACAATACATTCTCAGGAAAAACAACACGAGATGAGCTCCCACCCACTCAGCTGCACATGAGAAATTATGTCATTTCCTGTACGGCTCCTTCATAGCTGTTTACAAAATCTAAATATGGACAAACACTCACAAAGGAACAATGTTAGCAATTAATAACACATGCACACACAAACAGTAGCATATGAAACACTGTATGTACAATTCCGTATGAATAGTGTAGGATTTATTATAATGGATAACCTTTATTTACTTTCATTAGACTACTAAACAACAAGTGACGATTAATTTCTCTCCCCGAAAGAGTGAGTCGGAGCCATAAAGCAAAGAGAACGGCCTAATTGAGTTCATTTTCATTTGGGTGCGATCGGGAGACATTACTCCAGCGATTAATCAGGCCGACAGCACTCACCTCCAGAAGAAGGCCTAATTTGCAGCTAATTGCAAAACTGATTTTCACTGCAAGATCAATACCGAAATGAATTGGAAATGACTCGCAATCACAAAGGTTGTCAAAGAGGGTATTAAAAAGGAGGGAAAAAAGACGAAGGAAACACGGAAAGCCTTTGAAGGAAAAAATGGGCGAATAGAACGCTCTAGAAAAATCAGTTTTAATTTAAGGCAATATTAATCAGACTATTTTCTCCCTTCATAGACCTTCATTATTTTTTTTTTTCTCCTTCGTTATCCCTAAACCAGACCACCGTTCTATTTTTGTCTCTCTCTCTCTCTCTCTCTATGTCGGGCTATTAGTTAGTGGCTCTGTTCCAAACCTAGTGAGCTGCCTTGCTGTCTACTGCCCACTTAGGTAGCTGCCTTCTAAGGATGCTTGATTAAAGCAATGGAATCCCATAAATGACCAATCTGGAATGCTCTACATGTCTGCAACTAATAAAGAAATAGCACAATGCTTGTTTTTATTTTAGTATCATTGAGATAATATTATTTTTATTCATTTTTTTCATTTTTGTTA
The DNA here is from genome assembly GCF_001515625.1 of Sinocyclocheilus rhinocerous. NCBI lineage: Eukaryota > Metazoa > Chordata > Actinopteri > Cypriniformes > Cyprinidae > Sinocyclocheilus > Sinocyclocheilus rhinocerous. The sequence continues at coordinate 173,659 of NW_015630984.1, forward strand.
CAATTTTTGTAATTTTGTTGTTTTATTATTTTTATTTTATTTTTTAAATACGTCGTCTATAGTTTTATTAGTATATACTTCATTTTAATTTTAGATTAGAATAAAATAAGTTACATTTTTTTTATATTTCTATTTTATTTCAGTTAACATTTATTTTATTTTGTGACTTTTTTTTTTCTTTTTTTTTTTAGTTTACTATAATAGCCCTGGTGCACATAACTATTTTTTCCACCGTGGATATATTTTTTCTTGTTGAATATCCTGTTACATTTTTAATTATGTAACATTACAAAAGTACAATTTATTTTTTTAATCATGTTTATATTTAATTTATATTTTACGTGCCGCACAAGTAGCGCTCCTCCTGTGAAGTAGTCAATTTTAACAATTACAATTTCTTAACAAAACAATTTGTATTTAACATTTTTGAATTATTATTGTTATAAATATTTTTTGGTACCGAATAAATTGTTAATATATGTGAGCTCAGCTCAGTGAGATAAAAAAAAATATATAAAGCTAAATAAATATGAGCACATCATTATTTATTTATTTTTAGATTTATATATTTCACATTATATATTTTATAGATTTTCACTGAGCTTGTCGCAGTGCATTGCCTTGGTATTGCCTTCACTTTAGGCCAAAAGAATACATTTTAGCTTTTGGAGCAGCTTTTGATTTCCAGAGCGTGCCTATGATTCCTAAAACACTTCCTACATAGGCAGCTGACTAGGTTTTGGAGCAGAGCCAGTGGTTTGGTTGTGTTTAGAGGCATTAAAAAGCCATTCTGGAGATGCTGAATGAGATAGGCTCTCCTCCCACACTTCTGCCAGCCATGTGCTCATCCTTTTCACTCTCCCCTCCATCTGCATGAGAAAAGCCCTGTTCTGCTCCATGGCCTCCACCGAAAAGAGCGGAACATCAGGCAGGGCTGCCGCAAACAGTTGTAGCCCACAATTAGAGTTTATCTGTGATAGAGACAGACATGGCTGGGGTCAGGGGCCTCCCCGTGACACACACACACACACACACACACACACACATTTACTTTGGACAGACATTCTCAACATGCAGACGCCGGAAGTCTCATCTCATTAAATAACAAAAGAGTTTAAAAAAAAGAAAAAAAATCCCCCCATCTGCTGACACGGTCTGAGGAACATGTCTGTAATGGAAGGGGGTTGTGAAAATCATAAATCTTATCAATGTCATTTCCGAAGCGGGGCCTTGCAACTATAAGTGATTCAGCAAAGGCTAAAACAACACTTCAGAAATGATCTTATTTATAGAATGAGGTGAACTAATCAAGGCCTCAATTTAAATTCATAACATGACATCATTTTTAGTTTCTAGGGAAAGTTAGAGGGGTTTTGCCCATGAGAAATACAACCGCCTCAAAAGATGGCTTGTTGTAGCAAAATAAATGTGTTTTATAAGATGAAGAGGATGCTGTGAGGGTGTTGTGAGGGGTTGCCAGGTTATTATCATTAACTAAAACTACTAAAAACTAAATTTAAGCTGAAATAAATTAAAACATAAATATTAGATAAAAAAATTTAACTAAATAAAAATGAGTAATGTTGCCTTGGCAAATGATAAGTTTGAAGTTTGAGATAAAGCACTAAAATTACTAACTGGAAATAAATAAAAACTAAAACGGAAGTAAATATAAATAAATAGTAATATAAAAAACCGAATACAAATTATAAAAGTACAATGAAAATAAAAATTTGAAATGTTGCCTTGAAAAAAATAACCGAAATGACTGGTTGGAGTACTAAAATAACTAGCTGGAAATAAATAAAAGCTAAAACTGAGTTAAAACTAATGCTGAAATAAAAACAAAAAAAAACTAAATAGTAATATTAAAATGATAAAAGCACATCAAAATTACAAAAAATTAAACTAAAGCTTAAACTAAAACTGAACATATATAAATACATTTAAATGAAAACTGAAAATATAAAAGTAAGAGCTAATTCAGAATATATTTTAGTATATAAATAATACAAAAATAACAAGGGTTATTATTATGTGGTAACATTTTTTGTGTGGGTTTTATTATTATTATTATTATTATTATTATTATTATTATATGGTTGCTATAGGGTGTTCTGGTAGTTTCAAGGTTGTTAATTACTGACGCAAGTAAAAAGAGACCAACCATAAGTCTGAGTGTCTCTCTCTCAATGCAAATCTGTGGGATTGTGTCAGTGTTGAGCGATGTTGACATGATTTTGATGTTGCTCTGGTCTGCAGGCGAGTGAATACAGCCTCCCTGCATTAAACGCAGGCCTGGATGAAGCCAAACCCAGTTTATCCTCCGGCACGACCTCTGACCTGGGCGCCAGCGTGTCACAGAGCTACCCTGTAGGTAAGATCACATGATCTGTCCCATTCATGACCATTTAGCCCCTCACATTCAGCTCAAATGGCTAATTGGTTATGAAGAATACAAATTCTCACACTGTGGCCTTGTGCAATTTTAAAATGATGCACTGAATATGCTTTCTAACTCTTGGAAGTAAAATTGGACGCAAAGTCAGTCATGTTTTATCAACATGCATGAATTAGATCTGCAGTTTTAAAACTCTCATGTGTAGTGATATTGGTCTTATAACAAATGTAATGAAACCAGCTTCAGACTTACGAATTGTTGCACAGAGGACGTTTGTTCCTTTACTGCTCTATCACAGCGCTGAGCTTCAAAATGATATCAAATATTAACATTTACATAAACATGTTCATCATTTGCTCATGGCAGACAGGGAACGTGGGGTATTTGTTTCTCTGTCTTTCTCTCTCTCTCGCTCGCACTTGTTAATAATAAATGATGGGACCGTTAATTAAAACGTAGTGTGCTTGTTGTGCCAGTTATTAATGTGAAATGTGTGAAGTTTACTGACAGTTTTACGATCGTCTTCAGGTCAAAGATAAATATACACCGCTTTTATTAAAATTCACATAATTATGTGAAAGTCATTACTCTGTGTGTGTGTGTGTGTGTGTGTGTGTGTGTGTTTGGCTGGTGACAGAAAGCAAGAGAGAGAGAGTGAGAGAGAGAGAATGTGGGTTTGTAGTTGATGAACTGATTATCTGTTTCATGGTAGTTTCACGTCACAACAGATTTGTGTGTTGTTTATGTTAATCAGGTATGAATATAACAATCAGGTTAATCTGTCATCATTTACTCACCTTCATGAGCCTCACATTCAATCCAAATGACTTACTTTCTTCTGTGGAGCACAAAAGGAGATGTTAGGGAGAATATACATGAAAGTGAATGGGGATGAATGCTGTCTTAAAAATAGTCCATATGACATATAATGCGCCAGTTTTGCATTTGGGTTTGGAACAACCCAAGGAACTTGCATTTTTTGGGTTGCACTAGTACTAAATGTGAATGTATTCCAGTTTAAACATGCATGATAAACTCACCAAATAGAAATTCTGAAGCAAAACTAAAATATTGAAATGATTTCCATTGGTTAGGCTGAGATCCAGTGTTCAGATGAATAGTTTCCTTAACGGAAAACAAACACAGATTACACTCATCCTTAAAATGTTTTCCAACCCCAATTAAAATGCCCACAGTTATTGATCTTGTTGATTTTATGCAAGGGAATTTGCATAATCTATTAAAAATGAATGATTCATGAAGCAGCTGGTGCCAGAGGAGATGAGGGTTCTTGGTGAACTGTGAACACCTCACAGATACACATCTTTTATGTTCTCGGCTTGTCCTATTAAAAATCCTTACTAACTAACTAACGAATTAACCAAATAACTAACTAACTAAATAAATACAATAAATTCAATAAAATAAAATATTAATTTGCTGCAAAATCTTTTTTTGATATAAAATATAATTTTATATCTTTATATAAATCTTAATATAAAATCCTTACTGCCTGCAATAAAATGTACATAAATTCTACAATAATATATAAAAAATAAGTACATATTTATAGGATTTTTGATGATTAAATTTATATTATATATTATAGTAATATATTGTAAAATGTAGTAAAATATTTACTAAAATAAATAAATATTGTCCACTTAAACAGCTTTAAAACTAGATCTGGTTTACTGCTTCTGCTGAACTTTGTCCAGTTATATGGAAAATGCTGCTGGGAAATGCAATTAATTTGTCACCTTAAAAGAAGTAGTAGTTTCTCTCTCTCTCTCTCTTTCTCTCTCTCTTTCTCTCTCTTTCTCTCTTTCTCTCTCTCTCTCTCCTGACAAACTGGCTATCCGTGTCCGCACCGGAGGGCACCACGCTCCTAGTCACACAAATTAATGCTTATTCCTTCTTCACAAAAAGCAAACTAACCTTTGAGCACACATTTGATAACAAACGACTTTCACCGTGCATCCAGGGAATTGGGGCAATTTGGCTCTCCAAACATCCTTTGCTTAGTTGTAATTAATTAGGGTGCCGTGTTTTTTGGCTGGTGATAAATTGCTGCATTCTGAATGTAGAAAATAGAGGTCAAACGTTTCCCGTAGCCTCCTTGTTGGAACATTAAGGTGTCCCTGTCGTGGCAAATTTAATACAGCACCGATGAAGCAAGTGTTTGCACTCAACCCTTTCGACTTTTTCAGATAATACTAAGGTCACCCTGATTTTCACCATAGAGGTTTAGAAAATTCAATAGGCGATGTGTGTTTCTTGCATGTTGACAGATTATTGATGCAAAGGCTAGTCTAGTCGTGCAATTTCTTAAGTCAGAAACATACTCAAGTATTCAAACAAGCATACTTGAATGAGAAAATGGACTGTAGAAGAAGATATTTTACACTAATGGTTGCCTTGTGGCAATTTTAAGAATGCAATGCATACTTACAGTACGTTGCATTATAAACTGATTCTCATAAGCTGTCCTCTATCCCTGGAACTGGAAAAAGAAAAGAAAAAAAAATCAACACCGACATTCAAGAAATAATCATCCACCCATCATAGTTCATTAGTCTAACTAAAGGTTCTTTACGTTGTTTTAAAGGAAGAGTTCATCCAAAAATAACAATTTGCTGAAATTTTGAGCTGAACATTTGTTTTTCATCAGAACAGTTTTGGAGAAATGTAACATTTCATCACTTGCTCACCAATGGATGCTCTGCAGTGAATGGGTGCCGTCAGAATGAGAGTCCAAACAGCTGATAAAAACATCACAATAATCCTCACCACTCCAGTCCATCAGTTAACATCTGGAGAAGCTAAAAGCTGAAACAAAGCCATCATTAAGATGTTTTAACTTAACACCGTTGCTTCCGACTAAAATATGAGTCTATAGTCCATAATATTGCTTTCTCCAGAGAAAAATCTCATCTGAATCAGAAGAGAAATCTGCACTGATCAAGCACCGTTTACAAGAAACAGCTCTAAACAAATATGTGGATGGATTTTGATATGAGAGGACAACAAGAGATGGACTTTTTCACTGAAAGAATTATTATTATGGATTATGGACTTGTATTTTGGCCAGAAGAGATGGTTTAGAGTTAAAAAAAAAACATCTTATTGATAGATTTGTTTCTTATAAACCTGCAGCTTTTTGCTTCACGAGTCATTAACTGATGGACTGGAGTGGTGTGGATTATTGTGATGTTTTTATCAGCTGTTTGGACACTCATTCTGACGGCACCCATTCACTGCAGAGGATCCACTGGTGAGACAATAATGTAATGCTACATTTCTCCAAATCTGATGAAGAAACAAACTCATCTACATCTTGGATGTCCTGAGGGTGAACACATTTTCAGCTAATTTTCGTATTTTGGTCAATTATTCCTTTAATGGTTTTAACTTAAGTGGCTTGAATTTTAGATTTTAGAGTAACAATATCCATTTTGTTTAAACAAAAACTAAAATTTTGTCTTGTTTAAGTGCATTCTTAGCTGTGTGCTGCATGTTTTTCTGCTCATTGGCAAACCGTCCTGGTCCACACAGAATTACACTCGCTGAGCTTTGATGGACACTGTCCTGCTCATTAGAATTGAACCGGCGGCCAAGTTTCCCCCAGCGTCCCCAGTAAACCCTCCACATCTCCCCCAGCCCCCCTTTCCTGAACAAAAACATTAGTCTGTGAGAGGTGTCAGGCTTCAGCGCTCGGCTGGGTCGAGGCTTCACGTCGCTGGGTAGGACAGCCAAGCGTCAGCCCCAATTACTGCTCTGAATGTGGAGCTTCTTATTGCTAAGAAGAGACATTGACTGTTTAGCCGAGGCCGGTATTGGCCGGTCGGTATGACCCTGCTTACATCTGTTCTCCGTTCTGACCCCAAAATGACAAGAATAAATCCTTTAATACACAGTGTTTCTGCAAATGTAGCTGCTGCATTTCTGTCACAGACCAAATACAGATTCTGTGCCATTTAAATAAAAAATAAACAATAAATTAATAAATGATCAATTATTTAATCAACAACACTCTTTAAAATAAAGATTCCAAAAGGAGTTTTTTGCAATGTTGCCGCAAAAGAACCATTTCAGGTTCCCCATTCAGTGAACATTTCTTAAAAATCAATTTTTTCCTACATTTTAATAAGAACCTTTTTCCTCTATTAAGAACCTTTTGTCCAATGGAACGGTTCCATGGATGTTCTTCGTGCATCATAGATGCCGAAAAAAAGAGTCTTTATTTATAAGAGTGAAGTTCGAAATGAATTTGCAATCTATTGAGAATCAGCTGAATGGTTTATAGTTTATGGATGGAACAGAAAATGAGGTTTGGTGTGATTTATGTCTGCAGGTCGGGATATGACCAACACAACCTTACCCGGATATCCACCTCACGTCCCTCCCACCGGACAGGGCAGCTACCCAACATCCACACTGGCTGGAATGGTTCCTGGTGAGTATTTCGAGACAGAGAAAGGTGTTTGCAATTTAAATAAAATTTAAAATGACAGTTGTTTAGTGGACTACTACTGTACAACTGCTCAAGACATTATTTTCCACCAAAATACAATTTAAAAAAATTATTTTAAAGGCACAGTATGAAAACAATGCACTGGAGTTTATATTTATCTTCAAATACATAAAAAACAGGGGAGGAAGTTTAATCGTTATGATAACGTTTTTTTTTTCTAAATACCTAAAAATAGTAAATTCCTGCACCAGTAATTTTCCCAAACACTTTCCTATCTGCCATTTATCTAACAAAAAGATAGTCCCGCCCCAAATGATAATACTTTATTTATTCAGCAAGGACACATTAAACTGTTCAAAAGTGACAGTAAAATACATTTATAATGTTACAACAGATTTCTAATATAAATAAATGCTGTTATTTAGAACTTTCTATTCATCAAAGAAAAATGTATCACAGTATCCACAAAAATATGAAGAATGTTTCTTGAGCAGTAAATCAGCATATTAGAATGATTTCTGAAGATCATGTGACTCTGAAGACTGGAGGAATGATGCTGAAAATTCAGCTTTGATCACAGAAATAAATTACATTTTACAATATTTTCACATAAAAAAACGTATTTTAAATTGTAATTATATTTCACAATATTACTATTTTTATTGTATTTTTTGTTCAAATTAATGCAGCCTTGGTGAGCAGAAGAGACTTCTTTCAAAAATATTTGAAAATCTTACAAACGCCAAACTTCTGAACTATAGTGTAGTTGTCTAAGCACATTAAACTGGAGTACAATAAAGTATTTTAACATTAAAAAATGACACATTTCACCCACCCAAAAATAGAAATTATTTCTTAATTTTGTACTGATCACAAAGAAAGATATTTTGAAGAATGTTGGTAATCAAACAGTTGAAGGTAGCCATTGACTTACACAGTATTTATTTTTATTTTTCCATATTATGGAAGTCAATGGCTACCGTCAACTGTTTGGTTACCAACATTATTTCAAATATCTTCCTTTGTGTTCAACAGCTGAAAGGAATTCATACAAGTCTGGAACAACTTGAGAGTGAGTAAATGATGCCATATTTCATTTTTGGGTGATCTATCCCTTTAACCTTTCTACATCGATGAAATCTTAAATAATAAAATATTAGATTGGCTTGCATTTATGAACTGACCAGACACTGATACCAATCTGACTCAATAAAAGAAGTCCCGTAGTGTTTACAGCAGCCTGCAGACATTCATAGAAGCAGCATTTCACTGGTGTGTGTGAATGCAGGAAGCCTTTAACTATAGATCATCAAACCTCAATTGACTAAAGAATTAACTGGTCCAAGAGATTTCCAGACGAAAGGCATTTTGTGATCACTGAGCTCAAACTAATTCATAAAATGTGGTTTGATCTTGCATTATTTTTAGCCGCTCCAGGTAATAAGAGCAGCAGAAGCAGACTCTCTGCAGACGTGCTGCTTCACAGAGAGATTTACTGACAGCCCTCAATGCGGCCGGCGCATATAAAAACACCTCTTTATTATCCCATAAAAGAGAAACAGCGTTGGACCAACATTGTTCAGCACGACGCTCTGACTTTCTTCCTGCACAATCAAATTACACAACAAGAGACAAACTTTGGACACAATGGGTTTTAGAAATGAGACATTACGAAGTGAGCAAGAAAAATCTATATATTGACATTGTATAAACAAGTTTGTTTTTTTTATCAACATTTCAGTAACTGTGATGTAAAATTGATGGTGCATTATTTTAACATGCATGTCTATGTCTAATTTCAGGGAGCGAATTTTCAGGGAATCCCTACAGCCATCCACAGTACACAACCTACAATGAAGCCTGGAGATTCAGCAACCCAGCAATACTGAGTGAGTGTCTCCTAACAAAAATGTACCATGGTAAACACAGTTTCTGCCAAAATATCATAGGTAAAGTATTTGTTACTACAATAAAACTGATGCTTTGTATTAGACACCACTGTCCTCAATCGATTGATCAATCAATCAATCAACTTTTTTAATTACATAAATATATATTTAAAAATAATATAATTTTAAAAATAATAGAAAAAATTTCATTTAATTTAAAAAGTACTGAATGCAAAAAATTTTATAAAATAGAATTTATAAATAAATAAATAGTTTTAGAAAGCTTACTAAACAGTTGAAAGGACATCCCAAATAAATTGTAGTCACTTTAACTGGTTAACTGTCTGTTGAGAGTTATATGTTTGCTAGAAATTAATTAACAGTCCTTTAAGATTAACAGATCTTATAGATTTTTCTCATTTTTGCTGTCTAAAACGCTTGACTCTGCAACAGTTTTTGCATTTATGACTTTTTGTAGTATTATGTGGTGAATCTTTACCAAGAATCATTATGCAATTAATGTAAATGCAATAACAATTAGCTGGGAATGTTTTAGTGCACAAGCTAAATATGTCGTAAGCATCTGAATATTAGCTGAAATGACATGAAATATATATATTTGGGTATTCTGTAAACAACAACAAAAATAGCATTGTGTGTTCATAGAGCGAATATACTGTATGTGTTAAAAATATTTTTTCCAGTCATTTACATAATTATTTCAATTTTATTGGTTTGTAATTCCTGGATCTTGGCTGAAGTTGATGGAATTTGCATTAATTATTTTGATAGCAAAATCCTGGCCATACATGAAATCAATACTATATGATGCTTAAAACAAATATGCATTTAATATATTAATATGCAGTCATTGTCGTGGTGTATTGAAATGGTACATTCCTTTCTTATTAACTTTCAGGTTCCCCCTATTATTATAGTGCATCCCGAGGCTCCGCCACTGCCTATGACCGCCACTAGTTACCACGGAAACCAAATCAGGCGGCACGCCCACGGACTCGGACTTCATATTCTGCCAGTGTGAGCAGTGCAGCTGATTGAACAGAGCGGTTTCATGCAGTCACATGATGAAGAACAGACCAATCAGGAACAAAAACATCTCGACGACAATTCAGCCAGTCGCACGAGCCTCAACGGGCTCGACGAGGGAAAACCGATAAACGAACAATAAATGTATATCTCAAAGACTGAGGGTAAATATGATTTTTAAAACAAAATTAACATCTGCTTTTTTAATACTTTTATATTTTGTCCGTTCATTAATATTATTCATAGGTATTCATACTTAAAGAGGTTCTAGCATATATATGCATTTGTTTGTTTGGATAGACACTGAAATGAATGATATCAAAGGACATTTTCTAAAATGAAAATTGCTAATATATGTAAAAGCATTTCAGATGCTGTCAATGTGCTGATTTTGTACTTTTGAGTGTCTATCCAAATTTACAAAAATGTCTATGTTTATTTATGAATACCTACAATACGAACAAGTTCACCCTGGATGTACACATCTAACGAGGAAAACCTTTCCAACGCATGGTTGTAGATTCTCCTAATAGGTTTCTCTCTCGGTGTGTCTCTGGACTGCGCAAAAACGAACAGTAAATCTCAAAACTTGACACTCCACTCATCGCACAATAAACTATCACTCAATACAGTATGTACCCAGCATGGAAATACAAAGCAAGCAGGCCTTCTTCTCCCTCTCAATGCCAGCAGAAGATCGCTAGCACACTTCTGTGAGAAACAATCAGAAAACAACCAGAAAGAAGAAGAAACCGGGAGAAGAATATTTCATCAAACAGAGAAACTGTCAATCCTGGTCCTGCCGAGGCCAGATTTGATTATACGTGGAAGATACATTTTTGTATGTTGTTGTTTTTTTTTTATAATGACAAAGGTATCATGAAGGACTCTACAGTATGCATGGATTATTTTCATTCATTATGCATTTTTATGTGTTTATCATAGATCAAATTATGTCAAATTCTCAGGGGGGGGATTCACTAAGAATGAACTGATAAGCACCTGATTTGTGCAAAACACTGCAAACACTATTTCAGCCAGTTGCATAAACTTAAAGGGTTAGTTCACCCAAAAATAAAAAATTAGCTTGTGTTTTACTTACCCTCGAAGCATCCTAGGTGTATATGGCTTTCTTCTTACAGACGAATCCAGTCGGAGTTATATTAAAAATTGTCTTTGATCTTTCAAGCTGTTTAATGCCACTCAGCGGGTGTTGCAGTTGAACAGTCCACAAGTCGTCAAATAAAGCTCGCGCATTCATAATAAAACGTGATGCAGATGGCTCTGGGGGATGAATAAAGTCCCCCTGTAGCGAATCCATGAGTTTTTGTAAGAAAAATATCCATATTTCAAATGTAATAAACACTTTTCTCTCACTTCCGTTATCTGTCGTACGCGGATCCGTTCGGGTGGAAGGCTTATGATGTATGCGCAGCGCGCGCGCCTCTGAGATATGCTAGTCTCGCGAGTTTGTTTAATAGGAGCAAAGGAAGCAAAGTCTCCTTACTTTAGCAAAGGAAAACCAGTCTCCTCTTGGTTTATATCGAAATCCTCCGACATTTTTCTTTGCAAATCTTCGGTTTGTACTTCTAATTAGTGACCGTTGTTTTGTTTTGTTCTCTCGCCGCGTTCGTCACTAATCACACAACGCCGCGCGTCTTACGTCATCCGCCAGAACGGCTTCAGTGTATGACAGTCAGCGGAAGTGAGAGAAAAGTGTTTATTACGTTTGAAATATGGATATTTTTCTTACAAAAACACATGGATTCGCTACAAGGGGCCTTTATTCATCCCCCGGAGCCGTCCGCGGCACGTTTTATTATGAATGAGTGCGCTTTATTTGACGACTTGTGGACTGTTCAGCTGCAACACCCGCTGAGTGCCATTAAACAGCTTGAAAGATCAAAGACAATTTTTTATATAACTCCGACTGGATTTGTCTGAAAGAAGAAAGTCATATACACCTAGGATGCTTCGAGGGTAAGTAAAACACAAGTTAATTTTCATTTTTGGGTGAACTAACCCTTTAAGTCAAGAATGTGTATTGAATTTTTCTAATTCAAATCTTTTTATGCAACTGACTTAAAAAAAAAGTTATGGGCAGTTGTGCAGGAAAAAAAATAGATGACTAACTTTTAAGACTAGTCTGGTTTAGAGCTGGTCAGTAAATAACACGCATGTTTTTGTGCTGAAATACAGGTGCAGAAGTGGTTTAGTGAATTCACCCCTCAGTGTTATTGTTTGCACTATGGGTTGTGCTCTTTATGAGATGGCTGTGAATATCTTCAGTCTTGAGTGAATAAACAGTGAACTTACTCTTCGGTCGGATTGGATGCTCAGTGTTTTGCTATGAATTTTTGCAGCATTTGAGAAAAACAAACCTGTACTACTGATCAGATGAAGCACTTAAATCTCCAAATGTGTTTACAGAATAGTTAGCAGCTGTTCAATTAATCGACAGATGGGTTGGTCACTGGTTATCGGCTTTATGATTTACTTTTCAGAACTCTGCTTTGCGATCGTCAAGCTGTTTCATGTAACACACACACACACAAAACTTTTGTTCAATGCTTTACAACAAGTGCAATTCTGCAAAACATTTTTTCATAATCATGTACCGTATGCTCCAGTCTGAGGTCATGTTCTGACAGACAACTTTAGTTTTCATCGAATACGTTACAGTTGAGAGAATGTACTTGTGTCACATTTGCCAAAGACTTTTGTTGATGTATATTTTTATTTACAGTCTGCTGTTGCATTGTACAAACAGTATTATAGTGAAAACATTATCAATATATGTACAAATCCTATGCAGAGCAAAGAAAAGCTGTTGTATGCATAAACTATAAAACTACTGACATGTTTGTTTTGTTCATTATTTATGCTATTTTGTGAAATAATAATTTTTTTAATAATTTTGTGTGAAATGTCATTTCTGTACTGTAAATACATTCTGATCAAATCTGGTTTGTCTCTGGTTTCATCAAGCATCTTACAGACACACGAGTCGAATACAAACAGGAATACTAATACACAAAACTAAGCAACACAATTTCTTCTTCTTTGTCTGAACACTTTACTTTATGGACTTATTACAATTACTCCCAACCAGAAACAACTTTAAAATATCTCATACTTCACAAAGTAACACATAGCAGCAGTTGGCTGGATTTGAATTTTCTTGTAGGCTAATGTTTATTTAGATAAGCAATTTCTTTAACTTATTTATTTAAATTATTATTAAAAGCAAAACTTACATAGAAATAAAAATGTGGACTTCAAATGCATATTGTGTCCTTCATATTCAAATTGTTTTTTTTTTTTTCACAGAAACCCTGTGGAATCGCATTAGTGCCACAAAACTGTTATTTATGAAATGGTAAATTATATTTAATGTCAAGATTCAAAGTCTCGATAGCATAAAAAATAGTTATATATAGGGAATATTGCAGGAATTTTATTACATTTTCCAGTAATTTCTTACAACAATAAACGTTGATTTTTACTGTGAAAACAATGCAGACTGGGACATTTTCATTAAAAGGTATCCATCTATCTATACATCCACCTATCTATTCGTCTACAGTATATAGCTATCCATCTATCTACCCATCTATCCATTTCCAACTCATTTATATATCCATCCATCTATCTATCTATCTATCTATCTATCCACCCATCCATCCATCCATTCATCCGTCCAAAAATATACATTTAATTCTAACAGTAGGTTTCTAATGCTAAAAGTTATATACAGCATCTATTAGAACACACTATAAATTCACATTATTTGTTACAGTGTACAACTGTATGAATATCATCATATTATGAATATCACTGTCCTCAATAACAGCTTAATGTTGACAACTATGAGAAAGTGCATGTAAAGAACAGGCCGTGTGTTATGTAATTAAAATTTCAGTTTCAGATCTCTTTCAGAAGCATTTCGGAGAACGATCCCCTCGAGGCTTTATAAACACCTCGTTGCTTAATGGACTGAATTCTATTTTGTTTATTCACAAAAAAAGTAATTAGGGAATTTAAAGCTAAATAGATGAACTTATTTAAGGGTGCCAGAGATCACAATGTGGCTGGGAAGAGCGCCAGAGAATGTTTTCTTTATGATTTGGATCACTGAGCATATAAAATGTATAACCTCTCAAGGCTCTGAAAAGCTGAAATAATATTTTGAAGAAATGGGGATGAATTCAATTAGCAGAGACCTCACAAATACAGAGGGAGGCATCTAAGCAGGAATTCTCACAAAGGATGCAATGAATTTCTTTGGAAATGAGTTTTTTCCCCGTCTCTTAATCCTGCGGGCTTATGGAGAATTGTTTGGCCCTTCATTATTGATTATGAATAAAGAAGAAAAGACCAGATTGACTGAGGTGAGTTCATTCCGCTTGAACAAAATCACTAGACCTATAGGAGAGATTTTTTATTTGTCTATGAACAAAATCTGACCGTTAAACTACTTTTATTTTTTCTATGGTGAAGCTACTTTATAAAAAAAAGATGAGACCAGGCATTTATTGGCTTTTCCAATATGGAAATTGCTGTGCAATGCTGATTTAAATGCAATTTTTTTTTACATTTGTCTTATATATACAATTTAATTATAAATAAACTATATACTCGCAAAACATGACTCACAATTGTTTACCATGGTAATTACAGTTTCAGCAATTACAATTATTGTAACTATTTTATAATCACAATAAATCATGTCATCTCTCTCAAATATATAAGAAGCCTCCATCTTTTCTTTCTTTGTTTATTTTACATTATCAGTATTTGATTTCAATATCAATAGCTATTTTAACCGTGATATTTGCTGGAAACCTGTGTTTACCATGGTAAATGTGTGCAAGGGTTTAGCTGAAGTTTTGCCTGTAGTTTCATCTTTTCAGCTGGTGTTTTTCTCTCCGCTCCCTTGTGTAGCATCTCACGTCAGCCTCTAACTGTCGTATATGTTTGTCATTCAGGCCTTGTTAGGAGAAGAAAAAACCCACTGTTGACTCCTTCCCTCCCCGAGCGGAGAATTCCCTGTGGTAAAATTATTCCATTTAGATGAAAACTTTTTGTCACTCCTGTCTAAATTGGCATTTCTGGCTCTTTCACTGAAACCAGTAAACTGTGAACCTGGATGCAGCTGTCAATCAAACGGAGCGTTACTTCAGCGTGCCAGATGACGGGATTCGGGGAGGGGAGAGAGAACAGACAGAGAGAGAGCTGCCAGCTGATTGGCTGAAAAAGGCACCTGCCACTGTCAGAGCTTGTCAAATTCTGCACACACACACATAACATCATATAGACTGTTTAAAACATATAGGCCTGCACATTTAACCGAACTATCCATTTTGACATCTAGTCTAGATTTTACAGCTAAAATGTGTCATCATTAACTTACAGGGTTTATAAACTCCCAGTT
Organism: Sinocyclocheilus rhinocerous; assembly: GCF_001515625.1. NCBI lineage: Eukaryota > Metazoa > Chordata > Actinopteri > Cypriniformes > Cyprinidae > Sinocyclocheilus > Sinocyclocheilus rhinocerous. The sequence goes on from NW_015630984.1 coordinate 188,904, forward strand.
TAATGATCTGAGCACCTTCTGCATGAACACAAGCCTCCATTCACTGACCGTTAATGAGCTGATCTGTTAGTGCTGTGGTCAGTTATTTACAAGCATGTGACCGCTAATGTTCAGCAGTGTGATCAGAGCAACGGACGCTACAGCAGAGTTACAACACTGTCAGACACTGGTATCACAAAAACCAAATCCAGTTGCAGTCATTTTACCTTCAACATTTAAGTGCATGTTTACTTGCTGATATGAACTACTTAGTGTAATAAAAAATAATGTATAACCCATTCAAAAATGCAGTCTAAAACATTTTCATAATTCTAAAAATATATGTAACACATTTTTAATATTTTAATTTTCCCCTCATTTATTTTGTAAATGTTTAATTTAACACAAATTCTCTATTTTTGTAAATTAAAGGTTAATTCACTGTTAACTAGCTTGTTATCCAACTAAAATCAACCTGAAGGTTAATAAAGAACACATTTATATACAGTATTGAGAATATGTATTTATTTATTTATTTGAACAAAATAAATAGAATATAGTTTCCTAAAAAATTCAAAATTAATAAATAGTTTCTTAATAATTTCTTTCAAATTAAACAAATTTTCAATAAAAATGAGGAAAAAAAAATACACAATAAGAAAATGTTTGAAGCTAATGTATCCTTAAAACAACTAACTAACTAAAATATAAATAAATAAATAAAACATGATTTTTTAAAAAGCATCCTAGAGAGTGGAAACATTCCCGTAATTGAAGAATCTCCCACCAATATTAATACATTTAATCTTGATTATTTTTACTTATTGTTACATTACTTACAAATATGGTTTACAAAATGTAATGTAAACTCATAACAAATGTCTGTACACTTCTTTACATTCTCAGAATGGAACAGTTTAAACAAAGGTGTCATTTTGATGAATTAACAAGCCATGTGTGATTCAAACATTGTCATTTTAGCAGCATTAGTTTCCCATCAGGTCATAAACGTGTCGTAGTTTCACAACCCAGTGCACACCGAACGCCAGCTAACAACGTCTATCCACAGCTTGTTTATAATAAACCACCGTTACGACACAATTACAGATTTCGTTATCACTTCGTCCTCTCAGTGAATCTCATGTGCTCGTTTTCATTGCAAGATGGAAACAAAGAAAATCAGACATGTTACATGTCTTCAGCATAACCACAAAGCAACGCTGTCACTTTAATACTGAGAATCTAATTGGATTTGGCAATAAGTAATGTGTCTATTAAGGAAGCATCATGGCCAGCCGTGGCCTCGCGTGGTGCTGGGTGTTAGCAGGCCGTCCCAGGTGCCCGATGGCTGAACAACAATTATAGATGATTTTTGACTGAGGAGACGCAAGGTCTTCTAGGAGGATGGAGATAATGAGTGAACATTCAATGATAAGACCTTCTTAAGCAATGCATAAACGTATGCAAAGTGTATTAAAGGGGTTTAATATGGAGCAAACAAGCATGAGAAATCATCACAGGTGAAAGTTGTACACACTCAATACAGCAAACGAGAAGGAGAGCGAGAGAGAGAGAGAGAGTGACTCCAGCACTGCCAACGTGCTGCCCTGTCCATCCAGCGCCAAGCTTTTCTCCCTCGCCACTCAATAATTAGCCCTAATGGCTATTGTGTGATACATGATGCAATTAAAAACTAATGTTATGCACGTATGTGATTACTGCGGGCAGAATGACAGGCAGTCAGGGGTCCTGAGTGTCAAAACACGCGCTGCCTTAATCGTCCAAACATGTGCAGATCTCTCATGTCTATCAGTCACGTCTGTCGCACTAAAGACTTCTGAATGTGTGGAGCTACAACACTGAAATTAAAGAAATAGTTCACTTAAAAATGCAAATCCTGTCATTTACCTACTCCCATGTTGTTCCAAAGCCAACTGTGGCGTTTTCTGTGAAACACCAAGATTACCAAATAATGAAGCATCCATTTATATAGATTGGATGTGTTGTTATGGCATAGCCTACTGTTTCATATTGTACTACAATATACTGCAAATAGTATATTTGACTATTTGGAGCAAATAAATAAATACATTAATTAATTAATGAGCATCTAACAATATTTACACTTTTATTTGCACACACACACACACAAGCACTAATTACACTAAAACTACAGCATGAACTATAATCTAAGTTTTCTGACAAAAAGACAGATAAGTCATTATAAACTAAAAATCTGTATATTTTAAAACTCTTTTTTTCCCCTTATTTGTATTGTACATGTGTTTAATTTGGCAAAATTGTGTAAATTAAATTAACTAGGTTGTTACCCAACTAAAATCCACCTGAAGTTTGTTTGTTTGTTTATTCATTTATTAAATAATAAACATAGAATATAAAAAAATAGAAAAACTAATTAAAAATGCACAATAGGAAAATGTTTGAAGCTACAATAATTTATCCTTATTTGTATTTATTTTTTTATTTATTGACATCAAACTAGAGTGTCGAAAAGTTCCCTAATTGAAGAATCTCTGAAAATTAAATCTTGGTTATTTTTACTGTATTACATCACTTACAAAGATGGTTTACAAAAATCAATATGTAAATGAAATTCTGGCACGTTTTGTTTGTTTAAAAGGTACTGGGGGGGCAGGTACTGTTATGGTACTTTTTGCCCTTTTCTGAAGCTCAACAGTGTCCATATTCATTCACTTTCATTGTATGGATAGTGTGAGCATCCTTGCTGACTTGCCCGGGGAAAACATGTTATATAGGTTTAAACATCATGAGGGTAAGAAATTTAATTCTGGATGAATTATTCCTTTAACAGCGAGAGAAAGAGCCGAATTATCAACCTCCACCCTCCCAGTTCCCACTCTTTCTCCTGTATATCTCTCCTCTCCTCCCCCTCTCTGTCAGAGTAAACTCATGATGAATTACCCTGTCAACCGAATTCATTCAGGGACCAATTAATCCAGCAGAAATAAACTACAGCCATCAGACACAGAAAAAACCCGAGCAGAGAACCAGGAGCTGCGCTCTTTAAGAAAGAAAAAAGGGATGAAAAGGAAGAGAGAACAAAACTAGCAAGAGTTTCTCTTTCAGGAGAGAACCTGAAGAAAATAAAAAGCAAAAAGCGAGTGGTCTCCAGGGACGGCAATGGAAGTTAGCCTGACAGGAGTTGGTCATTTAATGCTTTAGTGCACCGGAGACACGTCCTGTCATAGTGGACAGTATCACAGGAGTCCCCTGGTGCTGCCTTTATTAATTAAACCGAACAGAGCAGGGGCGTCCCGCAGCCAAACGCCAACTCTGTCACTTTCAGCCCCATAAACACTTCCTGCTAGAAATACTGGTAACACTGTACTTGAAGCCTTTATGTATAATGCATTATATATTTACATCGGAATGCATTTTATATTTACAATATATTATAATTGTAACCAACGTTAAAATGCATCATATATTAAGATTCCTTTACATCTGAAATTAGTTGTTTGTCATGCGTTTTAATGTATTATACTTTCTAAAAGTGTAACAGTGAATAGATAAATATTACAAGTGTGGATACTATTACTCGTGATATTATAGAAGGAGCACTATAAAGCATAATTAAAGGAATAGTTTAACCAAAAATGAAAATTTGCTGAAAATGTTCTCACTCTCAGGCCATCCATGATCAGATTTGGAGAAATGTAGCATTGCATCACTTGCTCAGCAATGGATGCTCTGCAGTGAATGGGTGCCGTCAGAATGAGAGTCCAAACAGCTGATAAAAACTTCTCAAGATGTTAACTGATAGACTGGAGTGGTGTGGATTACTTGTGGATTATTGAGATGTTTTTATCAGCTGTTTGGACTCTCATTCTGACGGCACCCGTTCACTGCAGAGGAGCCATTGGTGAGCAAGTGATGGAATGCTACATTTCTCCAAATCTGTTCCCATGAAGAAAAAAACTCATCTTCGTCTTAGATGGTCTAAAGGTGAGCTAATTTTTAGTTTGGGGTGAACTATTCCTTTAATGCATTAAAAAATCTTTTAGAATGCACCATTAAAGGCTTCAAGTAAAGTGTTACCGAAATGTAATAATAAAATGTACCTGTGTTTATTGGTTACATTTCTTTTCTAAGATTTTATGCTACCTTTGAGGCGCGATGACCTCAGACGGGGTCACGATCAGGGTGAGATAACCCGGACCATGTTGCATGAGCTGCTGTCCTCCATATGGCTGATGCCAGTGAGCAGGAAACCCAATAGGTTGTTGTCCAACACTGCAGTCTGAAGTAAGTTCTCCTCTATTGTGTGGAGGCTGATCAGGGAGTGAATATTTCATGGCTCTTTTTTTCTGCTCCTGCAGATTAAGGGGGGATCGGGCAGCTGGAAGGCAGCTGAGTGTGACAGGTGTGCTTTACCTGGAGCAGGTGGGTGGAGACGGCGCACCTGATTACAGACGCCTCCACCTCTTTATGGGCTCTATCGCTGAGAGGAAGAACATTTTACCGGTTCATTTTATACTGAACAATGTCATCTGGGAGGTTATTAGAGTAAGGAATATTCTATTTGTTAAATAACTTAATGTTTAATGTCTGGCATAAAAATATGCATGTGATTTGCATTTACAGTAAATGTACCAAACTTAGTGCACAAGCTATATAAATGCACAGAGGATGTTGAATATGCATCTAATACATTTTGAAAGTATAGCAATACCCTGTAAAGTCATCATAAAATATGCATTCCTGGTCTTATTGCGAAGATTCATCAGTACCCATGACTCGGAAAAAAAAACATGTTTGTGTTTACATTATTTCATGAAAAATATAACGACTTGCTTTGCCTCTGAAATGACTTCACTTCAGAGGGGGATAATTAAAATCGACTGCCAAATAACTACTTGAATATTGTTTTAGTATTCTCATATTCAACTCCATTTTGGCATCTAACAACCACTTTTAAAAATCCTATCAATTCCTAATGGATACAATTAAGTCCTATCCTACATTTTCATCAATTAGATATCCACTACCACTCAAAAGTTTGGGTTCAGTAATTAAATTAATACTTTTATTCAGCAAGTATGCTTGAATTTGATCAAACGTGTCAGTGAAGACGTTAAAATGTTACAAAAGGTTTCTATTTCAAATAAATGCTGTTCTCTTGAAACCTTCTATTCATCAAAGAATCCTGAAAATGGTTTATCATGGTTTCCATAAAAATATTAAGCAGCACAACTGTTCAACACTAACAATAATATAATGTTTCTTGAGCAGCAAATCAGCATATTAGAATGATTTCTGAAGGATCATGTGACACTGAAGACTGGAGTAATGATGCTGAAAATACAGCTTTGATCACAGGAATAAATTACATTTTACAATAGAAAAGTTATTTTAAATTGTTTATTTCATAACATTACTGATACTGTAATACAAAAATAAGCCTTTGTGATCAATAAAACATATTTAAAAATCTTATTGACCTCAAGCTTGTACATCACATTACAGAAGTAAGATGGGTTGCTTTTTTTTTTAATGTTGAAAGTATATGTTTGCATGAAGTTTAAGTTAGTATGAGACTGGTGTGATAGAACTGCTTACCCACTTCCTTTGCAAAGTTATTTCTAGTCAACTCATGTCATGGCCTGAAAAGAGTAAAAAGACCTGCTAATAGTACAATTTCACTTTGTGTAACCAGGAAGTAAAATAAAAGGAAGTAACATTACTGATTGTATAGTCTAGTGATGTATTCATGCATTAGGCAGACACTTTTATCCAAAATGACTTACAGTACATTCAGAATATATCTTTTGCCATTATATGTGAATCAAACCCACAACCTTGATGTTGCTAACTACCATGAAAAGCTCTTCCAGCCTATTTTTATGTTACTGAACACTAATATTCCCTAAAATACTTTAACTACAAACTGCAAAGCCTCTGAGCAGAGGAAGACAGCGAGAGAGCGCTTATAGGTTGCTCTGTTGCTGAATATAATTAATTAAACGAGTCTAATTAGGAATGTGAGAGCAGGTGCAGACTGTGGGTTGACAGCACAGACACGATGGAAAAAAACCTCAGCGTATCAAGGTACAGCGTGACAAAACAACTTTCTGCAGTTTTGTCATGTGAAACCCCAGAGGAATACAGCATGACAGAGAGAAAAGACCTCGGCAGCACACGGGTCAGCCGCAGACGGTTCCTCAGCGCGGTAAATACATGTTTGCACTAGTGAGGTGCTGCTCAAATCATTATGCACACATATGCTGAACATCGCGATGGCTGCTAGAGCTCGACTGATAACATGATGCAACACTTTCTCAGGAGGTTTGCGTTACGACATCCAACCTGCTGCTAGAGACTGTGATGCTTTGTCAAAATGAATTTCAAGTATCTGGTATAGATGAAGTCTAATGAAAAAAATTGGAATGATAAAAATCTAACTTAAAATGCATTTGTAAAGCTATATGTTTTGGTCACATTTTTAAACCACTTTCAACATAGGTTTTGATGGTCCTCATTAATGAAATTCAACAAGAAGTAACTTTCGCTTGTAAAGTTTGTTTGTAAAATTTTTTACTTGTTTGTAAAATTGATCTAAGGCACAAATTCAAAGTAATGCAATACTTTACATAAAAATGTTTTACAAAAAAAAAATCAGTTTTAAAATTTGTGGATCTTGGAATTTTTATTTATTTATTTTTAGGGATTATAGGTTTTTGACAGTGGAGAATGTGAATTAACATCAATTTCAATAAATTATTAACATCAATTATATATAATGGAAAAAATTAGAATGTTAGAAAGCTACCTAAAAATGAATTTGCAAAGTAAGAGAATTATGACAACAGCAAAAAAAAGTTTACAAATTTATGGAGCATAAAAATAATAGAATGTTTTTCAGGAGTTTTTACCTTTTTAACAGTGGAGAATGTTATTTAATATTGCCATGTCATAAAGTATCAATTTATCGGATATTTTATCTAAAAAATATTGAGGATATTAAAAATGCACTTGCAGACTAATATGTTTTGGTCAAATTTTTAAATACTTTTCAACAAAGGTTATGATGGTCATTATCCATGAAATTCAAGGAGAATGAATTTCTGAGTAACTGGTTTGTAAAACGATCCCTAAGTACAATTCTAATCAATGCAACACTTTACATAAAAATAGTTTTACAAACAATTAAATTAATTTTGCTTTTGTATATCAAGAATGTGGTCCGATGACAAAAAAAAAAGTTTACAAATTTTTACATGATGGAAATAATATATTTTTTAGGGCTTTTACATTTTTGACAATGGAGAACGTGAATTAACCTTGTTGTGTCAAAAAACGCCAATTTCTTTCATATTTTACATAGTGAAAAAATGAGGATGTTAAAAATCTAACTTACAATGCATTTGCAAAGTTATATGTTTTGGTCAATTTTAAAACCCTTTTCAACAAAGAACATGTCGTGTCATAAAATGTCAAGTTCTCTGATATTAAGACGTACTGACCTTGACACACAGTCATGAGGGTCTAGACTCTGTGTCTTCATCTTCTCTCTGATATCAAATTCTGTTTTATGGACTTTTTGTCAACAAATGACAACAAAAATGACAACAAACAGACTTCCTGTATGTTCCCTCACATCACTGACCAAAATCAAATCGCCAACTCTCATTGAAAGAGATCTTGTCATTGAAAATACTGTCAGTGTAAATACTTCTAAAAGTGAACATGCAATCAAAACTCACTTTCGCAGTAAACATTCCTAAAATGTGCTTGATTCATCAGTGCACATTAATCTAAAGAGAAAATGTATGAAGCTAGCAAAGAGAATACAAAATATTCCCAAATATTCAGAACAACGTGCAGCCGTTTCATGTTGATTGTAAGAAGTTTGTTTGTCTAACAGCACAAGTCTTTCTGCTGCAGTAGAGCAGTAAAAATTAAAGCTGGAGACAGAGAGTGTTTTGTGTGTGTGTTCAGCAGAGGTGTAAAGTATTGGAGTAAATGTAATTAGTTACTGTACTTGAGTATCTTTTCGGGTACTTTGTAGTTGTACTGAGTATCAAAGATATTAGCAACTTTTACTCTTTACTTCACTACATTTTTGAATGAGTATCTGTACTCTTTATTAGACTACATTTGAAATGAGTGTTGCAGTTACACATTACATTTTGCATGGACCTATCTTTTTCTGCAGCAGTTTATTTCAGCTACAAAAGACGTGATACTGCCTATTACAGGCAGGGTTGCCAGGTTTTCACAACAAAACCCACCCAATTGCTACTCAAAACTAGCCCACTCACGTTTCGAGGGGGATTCCCCGGTAAAAATCGCATTCCGGTGGGGTAAAATACACGTTTTTGGTGGGGCTCCCCTGGTAAAATTCACATTTTAGGGGCTACATATCACGTTATTTGGGTCGCTTAAACCCACCGACATGAAAAGCAATCCGCGGCAACAGTGTTAAAGTAGCCCAATTCCGCGGGAAAACCGCGGACTTGGAAACACTGATTACAGGTCACTGAAAGTACTGCATCTTGTGCGTATTGCGCTTACTCACCCAAACTTGTCAACAAGGCTACTTTGTGTGAATGCGAGTTCCTTAGCAAGTATTTGTGAATCACAGGTGTTTTATATATGAGATGAGGACATGACTGCAGCCGGTAATGAGGCCCAAACCAGCACAGCCAGTGCAAGAAGGCTTCGGCTTTTTAATTTTACTTAACATTATTTTATTTATCCATTATACTGGAGACCTTTTTGAAAGATATTGTTTGTTTGTTTTGTTTTGTAATTTTGAGGTGTTCAGTTTTATTTTGGTTTTAGAAAATAAGCGTGATTGCTCTCCTCACAGATCAACTCTTTCTTGTTTTTGTTTCATGCTCTCTGTGCCTTGCCCTGGACTTTTATGTCACTTCCTGTCTCCCGTGGTGTTTGTAGTCAGTTTGTAGTCCGTTTGTTCATTGGTTCCCCTTGATTAGTCTCCACAGGTGTCTTATCTTGTTAAGCTTGTTAGCCCCCTGTGTGTATATATAGCCCTAGTTTTTCCTTAAGTTCCTTGTTGAATGTAATGGTTGTCTGTTTGCCATTCATCCTGTTCTTTGTTCCCTTTGGTTTTTGTTAGTGATGGGAAACTGAGGCTTTCTGAACCGTTTGAGGCTTTCATCAAATTGTGCCGAAAAACAGTTCATTACTCAAAGCTTTTTAACACAGTGCGCATTAGCAACATCTAGTGGACAGTCTCGGTTTCTCCAGCCTATCTAACGAAACATCGCGGAGCAGAGGATGGTTTGAAAAAGTTTTTAATCTGTGCCAACTTGTGTCATGCGTAGTCCGGTCAATGGATTTACATATTGATCAATAATATAAAATGTACAAGTGTGTGATTATAATTAATAATTGACATGAGTAGTAGCAAAGATACAAGCATCGGCAGAGTGTGTGATACAATAGTGCTTTGAAAACTGTGCCGGCGCCTCGGTATCAATCGTCCCATCACTAGTTTTTGCCTTATTGTTTGTTCTAGTTTTTCCATGAAATACCAGCACATAGATCCTTGCCTCTGCCTGTTTTCCGCAGCTTCTCCACAACGTTACAGTTTTTCACTGGCATGTCTCTTTGACTAGTGCATCTTTGAGCCTATATTTAGTATAAGTAAAATACTTAAGTACTGTTAAAATCAGATACTCTAAGACTTTTACTCAAGTTGTTTTGGAATTGGTGACTTGTAACATGTAGTGGAGTAATTTTCACTGTAAGGTATCTGTACTTTTACTCAAGTATGGTTTTTAGGTACTCTTTACCCCTCTGCAAACGTCCTCTTTTAACGCGAATGAAA
>NW_015630984.1:198833-199650 GCF_001515625.1 Sinocyclocheilus rhinocerous
AAGTGTATTATATATATATATATATATCGATTAGACTAGTCACACTGATAAACCGCTCAATATTTTTTTAGTGTGTTAGTCTGTCAGTCGTAGCCAGTATATCACGCTGAGGGATTTTTTTTCTTTTAATTATCAAGGGATGTTTCATCGTTAGCCTGTCTAACGGCCACAGTCAGAGGCTTTCACTGAGGTAAAAGACACAATTAGCAGCGCGCAGAGCGAGAGGAGGATTCAATTTGACATCCATCTGTCTTGATCCATCTCTTCTGATAAAGTGAAATGCTGAACTAGGGGCTTTAACATTCAATTACGCTCCTCAGGTTAATCCTGAGTAAAGTGTCAATGTTTTAATCATGAATTAACAAACTGTGGTGAAAACACCTGGTTCCGAGTGCTGGCAAGACTGTTTTCCCTGAATGACTGACTGATGTTTCCTCATCGAAGAAGAGAATAACTTTTTATTTATTTATTTATTTATTTAAGCAGCAAGGGCTATTTTTATGGCAAAATCAGAGAAAGTCAAATAATTATATTGACAATAAAACGTAAAAAATAATAATAATTTAACATCTTTCTTAATAAATATATATATATATATAAACATTGCAATTACATTAGCTCTTTCAATTAATAGAAAATCAGAGTGGCTTGAGCGGAATAGCAAAGCAGAATGTGTGTGTGTGCGAGAGAGATAGTTCTGCAGAGGGAACAGGCTGTTTTTTAGTAAGAAAGCAGATCTTGTCCACATCTTATATATATATATATATATATATATATATATATAGATCACCCTAGTAACAGCAACACCCCCCCTGAC
>NW_015630984.1:199661-205990 GCF_001515625.1 Sinocyclocheilus rhinocerous
AGCTCTTTCAATTAATAGAAAATCGAAATTTTTCATAGGAGAAATGTTGCTAAAAAACGTCCATTATTAACATTTCTGAATAAAAATATATAAAATGGAAAATGTCAGAATGGGGGAAACTGGAATTAGCGGTCAGCTTTTACACTGGAGAATATTCAGTGTCTGTATGGGGAGGAAATTAATTTAACACACATTTAACACCAATAAATATTGCCATCAAAATAGTTTTTTATAGGCTTTTAATGAAAATTAAAACACTAAATTAATTATGAAACACAAAAATATCAAACGATTTTCAATAACACATTACAATCTTTCAAGTCTACTTTTGTTCACTTGCTACCCAAAAATATCATGATATAATAATTTGATGATACTGGAATTTTACTTTGGAGGACAGAATACAAAAATAAAAATCTATTTAATATCTTAGTTTTTGAACTATATGTTTGAAACCAACCAACAAATCCACTGTTAGAAAGAAATGAGTTTGAGTATTTAGACTTTTACCTTAAAATCTCATACTTACTGAAATATAACGATTGGGACAAATCCCTCATGTGACAACTAGCCACATTCAAACATGCATGCATAAACACCATGCATGTTATATAGATACAGAATTCACACAGCAAATGAAAAATAAATAAATAAATAGTGATGTGATGCATGTGCACTAAAGGGTGACATTTAATGGTGAGGGTGAAATGTACACCCTGTGCACAGTATGTAGTGGCAAACAGAAAACCAAAGCATGGTTTCTGCTTAAGCCTGAATGATTTGTGTGTTTGACCTCCACAGGTGCAGCAGTCATAAACACAGCTGGTGATTCAGACACTCACACACTCCTCACATAACCTTTCTAACCTCCTGAACCGTGCAGAGCAACCCCTGAACCGCCACTCTAACACACACAAACACACACTCTCTCTCTCTCTGGCCAGACCCTGTGGGGACAATATCAATGTGCTCCAGTGCTTTACAATTCAGACCTGATCCACTACCAAATTAAAATGCCGTATCCTGCGTTTCAGGTGGAGAATTCTTAACTACAGAAGTTCTACAGCTCAGCAACGAGTCATATTAGGGATGCATAAACAACCAGAACTTTAGCTTAGATCGGTAGTAAAGCAAAAGTTCACCCACAAACATTGTATACTCGCCTTCATGTTGCTTCAAACTTCAACGATGTTCTTTCTTCCATGAAAGGCTCAAATGTGGTGCTTTTAGCATCATTGATCTCATTCCTGATGCAATTCATCTTGTAATGCATCTTTGTGTTATACACGTCACAAACAACAAGACGCTGAGTAAATGACAGAATGATCATTTTTGGGTGAACTATTGTTTTCATGGCTTCTCTTCAGACTAACTAGATTTTTACAGTTTTGATATTCTGGTCTCTACACTTGATTTTTTTTTCCCTCTTGTTTTTCAGTACAAATATCTAAACATTCTTAAATCAAGATACATTTGCTTGAGAAGTGAAATGACATAAGATATGACATGTTGTTTTCTGAAAATAAATAAATAAACAAACAAACAAACAAACATATAAAATATCTGTCAGTAGGTAAGAAAAATCAACTTAATTCAAAAGAATAAGAAAACAAGATTATTTGTCTTACCAAACTATTTTTTTATTTTTTTAAGCATAAACTCACTTACTCTTTATCTTTTTTTTTTTCAGAAAAAGACTTAATATCTTTAGTAATTTTCCTTCTCAAATAAATGTAAATAAGAATATTTAGATATTTGAAAGGAATAACAGGACAAAAAAGTAAGAAATATACTAAGCTGTTGCAGTGTAGCAGGGTTGTTATCACTAATTAAAAATTTTAAACATTTAAAAAAATTCATTACTTGAAATAAAATAAACATAATAAATAAACGGAATAAAATGTATTATAAAACAACTTATTTAACTTCAGCTAGTTGGCATTTAAATTTAAGTGAAGTACTAAAATAAATTAAAAATTAAAAATGACAAAAACACAACACAATTACTAAAACTTTAACTGTAATTAAAATGAAAACAGAAAATATAAAAATAAAAACAAATAAAAAAAACTAATAGTGTATCATATTATCTACAATAACACTGGAGTGTAGATATGGCTTCAATGTAAATCTATGGGAATTGTATTCCTATTTTAGTCAAAAATTAAAACAACTTATTTAACTTCAGCTAGTTGGCATTTACATTTTTTAAGGGAAGTACTAAAATGAATTACAATTTTAAAAATGTAAAATGATAAAAGAAAAATTTAAAAGAATAATAAAAATGACAAAAACACAACACAATTACTAAAACTTTAACTGTAATTAAAATGAAAACAGAAAATATAAAAATAAAAACAAATAAAAAAACAGTGTATCATGATATGATCCTACAATAACACTGGAGTGTAGATGTGGCTTCAATGTAAATCTATGGGAATTGTATTCCTATTTTAGTCAAAAATTTTGAATTGGATCACCACAGCCACATGATTTGAAGTATCATTAATTTCTGTAGCACAAACTGTGCAGGACGAGTTCAATACTATGTCCAACAAACCAGTTGTTGCAACTGCAATAGAGATTCCGCTAAATATGTCCTGTAAAACAAAAAAATGTTTATTAAATTGCCTTATATTACACTCAAGACACCTATAATGTGCTATTCTTCAAAAACACATTATCATGTATCTAAAGATTTAATCGTCTCAGACTGGGCGGATTCATTCCAGAATTTCCCAATGGATTTCAGAGTGTGAATCAAATCTACAACCACGACCCGCTGTATCTAATGCCTTAATGAAGAAACACGCCTTTAATTAACAAACCTCTTATAGGCCTGATTAGGTCCTATGGGGTTCTGTTAAGTCCAGAAACTGCTAATTGATAAGAAATGAATCCCAGGGCTCGGAGTTGTTGTGAGGGTCACTGGTGGCGGATGATGTTCTGTCTATTACATCCAGACGAGCAGAGCTTTCAAACACACCTTAGGGCACAATGATTTCCTGATGATTTCTCTGATTTCACAATCGAAAAACAAATAAAAAAAACTAATAGTGTATCATATTATCTACAATAACACTGGAGTGTAGATATGGCTTCAATGTAAATCTATGGGAATTGTATTCCTATTTTAGTCAAAAATTTTGAATTGGATCACCACAGCCACATGATTTGAAGTATCATTAATTTCTGTAGCACAAACTGTGCAGGACGAGTTCAATACTATGTCCAACAAACCAGTTGTTGCAACTGCAATAGAGATTCCGCTAAATATGTCCTGTAAAACAAAAAAATGTTTATTAAATTGCCTTATATTACACTCAAGACACCTATAATGTGCTATTCTTCAAAAACACATTATCATGTATCTAAAGATTTAATCGTCTCAGACTGGGCGGATTCATTCCAGAATTTCCCAATGGATTTCAGAGTGTGAATCAAATCTACAACCACGACCCGCTGTATCTAATGCCTTAATGAAGAAACACGCCTTTAATTAACAAACCTCTTATAGGCCTGATTAGGTCCTATGGGGTTCTGTTAAGTCCAGAAACTGCTAATTGATAAGAAATGAATCCCAGGGCTCGGAGTTGTTGTGAGGGTCACTGGTGGCGGATGATGTTCTGTCTATTACATCCAGACGAGCAGAGCTTTCAAACACACCTTAGGGCACAATGATTTCCTGATGATTTCTCTGATTTCACAATCGAAACGCTCTCGATTCATTAATTTACATGCCCCATATTTGCCAATTTGGAAGAATTTTCCAGGCCTGCGTCTCCGCTCTGAGAACAGGTAAGATGAAGTTGGAGAGGAGTTTTGGTTTGCTATGTTTTCCTACTGTGTTCCAGTGGAGAAAGAAAGTCATCCAGGTTTGAAACAACAAGAGGGGTAAGTGAATAATGACAGAAGTTGCATTTTTGGATGAACTAGGCCTAGTTTTTTTTTAAAGAAAGAGATGAGACCGTAGATAGAGGTGATGCTGCAATTAAAGACCTGTGAGAGTTTCTCTGAGAAAGATTCAGCTGAGGCCCATGGGACAATGAACTGAGATTTAATGAAGTCCCTCAGATTCCTCTTGCTTTTTTAGTTGACTTGCACTTCTGCTTTGAGCTGAAAGCAGTTAGTTAATAAGCCCTGTGTGATCAGATTGGTCTATTAGGGAATAATTTGAAAAAGGACTGAGAGAAAGAGACAATGGAGTCCGTCTACAGGCTATTTAGGCCATTGACACTGGCCATTAAATTTGAGCTTCACATAATGGCCAGTGTAGGTCTTTAGCTTGATAATCATTTCTGATTACATTACTGATATCATATCTGCAGAATCACTGACTTTATGCAAAGAGAGACAAGAATAATGGTGAAGGATTAGCTAATCACACCAAATTTTAAATGCAAAAAATGTATACATACAACAGTGTCAAAGCACATTTTTAGCAGCCTTGAGTCTGGAGTGTATTCCCAAGCTTTGAACCAAACCAACCAGTTGAACCACAACATTACCTAGTAGGAAACAAGACACCTGAATCGAGATAAAATTCTAAGTGGGAAGATATTGTGGATATTGTTTCTGTATATGGTCAATAAACTACCATGCAACGTGCTATTTGTGAGGAAATCTAATACAGCGCTTTATAATAGTTTGTTTTGCTTTCTCACATCGTGGCAGAGCTGCAGAATAGATGATCGTGGTTCCCACAGTTGGCAAACAGCAGAGATTTGCTCCGCTCCGTTCAGGCGCGCGCAGGGAAGCGCCATTACCCGCGATAGACGCCCTCCATGCGCGAGAAATGAGCAATTGACCCCGGCTGCTACTCTCAAACTGGCGCCTTATCAGAACCTGGGGGAACGTGTTGTCATCTGAATGAGATAAGTTTATTATCTTCAGTCCGGCATTTGTTCCGATATGCGGGGAGTCTGAACGGAGAGAGGAGGAGCAGCGGGGAACCCGTCACCGACACATGCTGCGAAAAACAAGAAACGGCCGTGAAACGTTTGGCCATCACCCAAATCTCTGCCTCCACCTAGCAAACCAGCATATTAGAATGATTTCTGAAGGATCATGTGACACTGAAGACTGGAGTAATGATGCTGAAAATTCAGCTTTGCAGCACAGGAATACATTACATTTTAAAATATATTCAAATAGAAGACATTTATTTTGAACGAACTGTAATTTTCATAAATGTTACTGTATTACTGATTTAAAAAATGCAGTTAAAAACACTGAAACAAACTTACTGATCCCAAGCTTTTATAGTTTATTCTTTTTATTTATGAATTATCAGTGAAAGTCTGACAAAAAAAAAACACCCAACTCTCTGCCTCCACCTTCTGCGCGGGCTCCCAGCCTCAGAGAGGAACAGGAGGCGGCAATATTGTGGAACAAATTTCCGCTAATGTGAACCTGCTGGTGGGGACTCACATGACTGTTCGCAAGCGCGCTTCAAATCCACTCCACCGCTTCATCTCTGGCTGTGCGACGGTGTGTTGTTTCTGAGGGCTCAGACGGACGGAGTTTCTGGCAAATCGCAGCACTATAGCTGATATTCCAGTGACAGACAAACCCCTGCTGTCCGGGCCGCATGTCTGATGCACCTGGCCAAGAAAAGTGTCACACTGCCCTTCTTCTGCTGTACTTTGCCCTTGAGGTTTGATAACAAACCCCCACAAGTGTCTGTCCATAAACACTAATATTAATGCATTTACGTTGAATCTGGGATTTGCATCAGAGCTTAAGTGGAAAACAAGGAGATGTTAGGCATGCTCTTGAACTCCAAAATGGACAAAATGCCACATATCTTAAAAGTAGGCTAGTTCATACAACTTGTGCTCTATTCTAAATAAATATAGCATAATGCTTTAAACCTCCTAGATAACAAGGAACTTTCTGGCAAGTTTTCTTTGAAAGTTATGAAAGGTTTTCCCTTATGAAACGTTTTTTAAATGTTACTACTTGTTTCAAAGCATTCAGAGAACATTAAAAAATAACATTCCCATAATGTTCCCTTAACGTTCATATAATGTTTTAAAAATAATAATTTTAAATCATTCAGAAATAATGTTTTAAAGGTGACATATCATGAAAATCTGACTTTTGCAGGTTTTAAGTGCTATAATCAGGTCCCCGGTGCATCTACCAACCAAGGAAACGTGAAAAAGATTAACCCAGTAACTTTGTTTTGGGAAGCCTTTTTCTGCAAGCGTCTGAGAAAACGAGCGCGTTTGATTTTGCTCACTTGGTGACGTGGCAAAGGGATCTCATTATAATATTACCGCCCCTTAATCTGCACGTTTCCACCCATGGCACCATCATTTTGATTT
>NW_015630984.1:206393-216393 GCF_001515625.1 Sinocyclocheilus rhinocerous
GACAGACGTTTTCCGTACGAGTGCATTCAGAAAACTGTATATCAGAAGTTTAAACTAATATGGTTTAAAACGCATGATTTCAGCGTGATAAACATGATTATCTGAACCAAAACAGATGTTTTTAACAGGTATGAGCTGTAATGGCGCAGCTCTATTCTGGAAAAGGGGGTGGGTAGCAGCAGCTCATTTGCATTTAAAAAGACAGGCACGAAAAACAGCGTGTTTCTGCTTCCACTCAAAATAGGCATATTTAAAATGATATAATAATTGATCTGTGGGGTATTTTGAGCTGACACTTCACAGACACATTCTGGGGACACCAGAGACTTATATTACATATTGTAAAAAGGGGCATAATATGTCTCCTTTAATAACTTAATGAAACATTAGCAAAACGTTCTTAGAACATATTTACACAATTAATATATTGTTATTTATAATTAATTGTCTATTCTCTTTATTATTAGTGTTTTTAGTACCTTAAATTATATTTATGTCTGCACTGTGTTTGTACTTTCTGTACTGGAAGCTCCTGACACCAAAACAAATTCCTTGTGTGTGTAAACACACTTGGCAATAAAGCTCTTTCTGATTCTGATTCTGATTTACTGTCTTAGGCATCTTTTGTGAATGAACGTAGTCTACATGCTAATAGAAAACCAATAGAAAATTCTATTTTGCTTTAAGAAAACATAATAATTTTATTTTTATTTATTTAGCATTATGGCATTATTTTGACAATCAATATATATATATATGACCAGGACATGTTTTTCTGAAATTCACCCTTTATTAAGAAGAGTTGTCAGGCAAAGACTCTTCTCTGTCTACAATAGCATAGCAGCGCTGAAGAGTCCAAACGCTCACCTTTTAGCAGTAAAATCCTTATGAAACACTCCAGACCCACAGTAAAAAGCAGACCTGTTAGCAGTAAAAGAGTAGATGGACCCTCGTGTGCCATTGTTACACAAGCAGGAAGGCGCATTATCAATCTGAAGTGTGTGTGTGTGTTTTGGGGGGAATGGAGTTGGCGAATGTCAATGATTTCCATAGCAACAGTGGGGTCCCCAGCTGTAATGTCTGGGCAGAGATATGTGTCATGAGCCTGGGGACCACTTAACCTAAACGGGAGTTTAACTCCGGGAGTCCAGGGTCTGTCTGTGCAGATTTCTGCTTAAAATGCAAAGATGGGGACCCAAGGGGCCCCGCAGCACCAGGGCCCATGTCATCCAAGAAACACAGGCGATGTGCACTTGCTTTTTAGATATAATTAAGCCTCAACGGCAGGGAAGTGAATTGGAGAGGAAAGGGAAAACAAGGAATTAGAAGATCCACCAGAATATGAAGGAACAACATCAAATCACAAGTAAAAAATGGGATTTCTTCAAACTCGCAACTGTTTCTCATAGACCGCAATGAGATGGACAGCAAGTTGAGACTTTTAATACCAAGATACCAATCAAATCTTATAAAACTGATGAATTATATGAGAAAAATCTGAGACAAAGTAGATCCATGAAGAGATCATGAGCCTTATGAGCTTTTAAAGAGCAACTTCTGAGCTATAAAATTTGCTTCTACAAACAAAAAGAAAATGATAACACTTAAGGTTTGCTCATTCAATGCTCACGAGACTTACATTTAAGCATTAACTTAATATCTGTTAATAATAATTTCCTAAAACACATGAAAAAACACCATAAGAGTATAAAGCTATAAAATCAGGGAGTTCTGTCTCACACAACTTGTCAAGAACATGACCAGATCATATTTACCCACAAAAATAAATAAATGAATTAATTAAAAAATATTGATTTCACTTTCAGAACACAGAATAATTTTATCCCAGTTTTTTTATATTTTTAAATATTTATTATTATCATTATTATTATTATTATTATTACTCCGTATAAAGCTATCAAATGAATTACTGCTGTGTGTGTGCACTTGGATGGTTTAAATGTAGAGCACAAATGGGACACCATACTTGGTCACATGTCACGTCACTTTCACTAGTAGTAGTAGTAGTAGTAACATATATAATATAAAGCTATAAAATGAATGTGGACAGCAGCTCAAGTCATAGGAAAAATATATTTCATATTTATATTGACATCAGAGATTTCATGATTGCAGAAATCGGAGCACAGTTTGAGACCTTCTTGAAATCTCCTCGGCAACTCTACAGGAGACACATGTGAGATTACTTTTTTAGGAGAATAATCTCAATTTATACAAACGTGCTAAAGCAAAAATCTCCTTCTGCTCTCTGTTTAATCTCACTACTCATAGAGATATCAAAGAGATCTCATTTATCATTTTTCTTTGTGATGGTAAATGCTTACTAATTCTGATTGATGCTCATATCAATATCTTCTATGTTCCTAATGTCCGCTGCTCTCACGTAGATCATTATAAACTTGTGAAAGTGATGTTCAGCTATGCATTATTAATCTGTCTTCATTCTAATTACCAGATCGATAATTTCTCGGATAAGTAGTGTTTGGTCGGGTCAGTGGAGGCAACCTCTCGTTGAATGTGAGAAGTGTATTTTTCCTTGACACATTGCCAGCGACAGCTCCGACATAAAGCCCTGTTGTTCCTGAAAGGGAAAACGCTGCATTGTTCCGGACGGCCCCCTTCTGGACAGGAAGGGCTGGCTAATCAAATGCCTGTTTTTCTATGCAGCTGGTTTTCAGGAGGTAAAAGAGAGCTGACCTCTACCTCCCCTCCATCCGTATGCTCCATCTCTCTCCCCCCCAGGGACCCTTCAGCCGGCTTTAGGGGCAAAATGAGGTGTAAGTCTATTAATAGGGTGTTTGTGCCCCAGTCAATGTCCCAGCGGGAGTCCCTGCTTTCTCATTCAGGTGCAGCTAATTTCCCTTATTCTCTTCATGGCCTGACATACGGCCGCCACGCAGAGAGAAGGCATTAATAAACGATTATAGAGATTAGACAGCCGAAGGATGAAGGCCTAGGCCACACTTCAAAAGACGATCAGACAGAGCGCTAAAATCTGCTGCTCACTGCTAAACACCCTACCGAGCACCTAAAATACCTTAGCAACTGCAAAGCTATGTGCTAAAAACACTCAGAAGTTCCAAGCAACCACTTAGCAACACCACATCAACCACGAAACAGCATGACAGTGTGATAAAAAAACACTAAGCGACCACTTAGCAACACCATAGCAACCAAGCAGCTACGTAGCAATGTGCTAAGACATTCGGAACATCCAAGCAACCACTTAGCAACAGCATAGCAACGTGCTAAAGAACATTCAGAACACATTAGAAGCCACTGAGCAATGCCCTGACAACCTCTCAAAACACCCAAGCAACAGCATAGCAACACGTTAAGACACTCAAAATTCCTTAGCAACCACCTTAAAACCCCAAACAACAATACAGGAACATGTTAAAACTCTTAAAATGCTATTGCAACCATAACCCCCCAGCAACTACATAGAATATCCAAGCAACACCAACACTTGAAAAACACTCAAAATACCTTAGCAACCAAAATCCACATGCATTCCCCCCATAACACCCAAGCAACAACATAACAACACATTAAAACACTCAAAATACCATAGCAACACTAATCCCCTGGCAACCAACTTGAACATCCAAGCAACAACATAACATATTAAAAACACACAAAATACTACAGCAACAATAATACCTAGGCAACCACTTAGAATACACAAGCAACAAGACAGGAAAAACACTATAGCAACCATCTTACCCTGGCAACCACCCACAATACCATAGCAACACATTAAAACATTCAAAATACTATAACAACCTTAATCCCCTGTAAGTGCTCTCTTTAACTTATTTATTTATTTATTTTCTCCCTGGAACACACCTTTGCCTTATGCAATTTACTGTGATTGTCAGCACAACATTTCAGGTCAACAAATGAGATCTCAACTACACAAAGACAAAGCTAGAGTATTACAACTTAAATAGAAAAGTTGAGAAAACTCAAATGTTTTCTGCAACGCACCAACATGACCAATGAGAATTTTTAGAGAAATCCAATTCAGTGTATTCAAACTAACTTGGCTCTTTCCAAACCCTCGAAACCCATCTTACTCTTTCCTATCCATTAAACACTTCATCAGTGATGCCACTAGTGTGCAAGCAGTCAAAAATGGAGCTGAAAGCATGATCAAATTAACCAAAATATTCAATAAATGCTTGCAAAAGGAAGTCAACTTGCCTAATAGAAAGACAGTCCTTAAGTAACCAAAGTTTCTTAGCTCAAGAGCACAACCTAACTCCCATAACTTCTGGATAGCTAGTCCAGATCTTTAAGCACGACATTAAAAGTTATTCACACTCTCTCTCTCACATGAACATGAATATTATGCACAAGAGCAAACCCACACTTCAGCAGAGCACATGAAACGCGAGGCTTCAAACACATCGATAATATCATTCCATCACTGGTGAAAGGAAGCGGGGAGGAAAAAAAGCACATTTATGAAGGCAAAAAAGTGTAAATGGAGGCGGTCCTCATTCACCCTGAAATGGGATCCTGCTTTATCAAAATGAAACGGCTGCCAAGATTGGGAAAGTAACAATTGCATTCACGGACTCTCTTCTTCACGAAAAGAGCTAATTAAGGGCTGGCAATTTTAGTGTCGCACATTCAGACTCTTTAATTGAAAAGAAAATAAATACGAGCAGGAAGGAGAACGTAAGTGACTGTGGAAGGAAGGGTGAATTCAGTTACGGAGGCAGATGGCAACAAATAGCTGAGAATTATAAAGTCAATGGCCGCTCCCAGCATTGTGCGCACTGATGACTTAAGGGCCGACTCCGTATGGTATCAAAAAGCCAATTGAACCTTTTTGAATTTGAGCTCCAATCTGGCAGAAGTTCAACTTTAATTGAAAAGTTTTCTGTAATTCTGGTTTTCAAAGACGTGCAAAGAAAGAATTGTGAAGCCGGTTATGGGCCTCCTTTCTAATGAACGGCAGAATGTTTTTGCCCCATCTTTTTTGGCTCAGTCTCGACTGTGTAATTGTTTGATAATTCATCTCGGAGGTCTAATTTACCCCCCGTCGGGTGGGCTGTATGTTGCTCTGTGTTTTCCGCTGACAGAGAGATGGCTGGGCTCTGTAGGTGGGCGTCTATTTAAACACGTAACAGTTTGCATTTCATCCATGTTAATCCTTTAGGCAATCGCCATTTATATGCTAAACTTACAGAGTTAGAGGCGGCAAACTTGACAAAAGTTTGGAAAACATGGTTTGTCTTTGCACAACGACTCATTTTAAAGGAAAATCATCACTTTTACTTATTTTCATGTTGATGGAACCCTGTATATTTTTTTCTCCAATGAAATACAAAAGGAGATTTAAAAGAATATCTGAGCTTCTGTTTCCTCTACAAGAAATACAAAAAATAGGGGGAAATAATCATTACACTCTAAAAATGAAGGTGCTTTATTGGCGTTGATGATTCCATGAAGAACTTTTAACATCCATATAACCTTTCCATTGAATAAAAGATTCTTTACTGTGGGGAAAAGAGTTGTTCAGATTATTCAAATGTTCTTCACAATAAGGAAAAATTGGTTCTTTTTAAGAACTGTTCACTGAAAGGTTCTTTGGGGAAGCAAAAGAGGTTCTACTAAGGCATTGGTGTGAAAATCCACTTTTGGAACCTTTATTTTTCAGAGTGTACAAAATTACGTAAAGTTTGGTTGTTCGTATTACTTCAGAAGACTTATGGGAAATAAAACACACAAGATGCATGGACTAATTTAGGATAGTGTTGTGCCATTTGGAGCTTTTCTGTGTAAGTCTCTATCATAGTTGCTTTGACATTCTGCCTGAAATCTCATTGTGTTGCACTGAAGAAAGTAAATAAGATCAGAACAATATAAACAACAAAATGTTCTTTTTTGGGAGAATTATTCTATAAAAAAAAAAAAAACTCACAAGATGATTTTTCCTTCAATAAAATTGCATCATATGGCATTTTTGCAGTGCATGTTTGGTTTTAAGATTCAATGTTGCCATTTCACGTTCTAAATTGTCTCTTTGACTGGAGACCCCTGCTGTTCGTTTTCTTTTATCTGTCAATCAAACTATCAGAAATTGGCCACACCCACATTTCCCTTTTTTGCCTGAACAGGAGGCTTATTAAAGTGAACTGAAGACTAGATCATACACTCAAATCACATTCAGCTCTACTGTTAACACAATTTACATCAATTGCCTCTGATGTTATGTTGGTTTTTCTTTGATTTAATGGATACATTTAGTGTCCACACACACAAGCACACAGATTGAGGGCATGTCCTCAGCTGGTTCAGTTTGTTGATTTCACATCAAAACCCAAAAAACACTGCACTCTGGCATTTCTAAGCAAAGAACTAGATTTTTACATTGCATGTATTTGTGTACAAATTTAAACAAGCAACTAACACGGAGGGATCAAAGCAGCCGCTTCCTCCTGTAGCCGCTGGCAGATGGGTAAAATCACTCAGCCAAAGTAACAGCTGCCATTTCTTGTAAAGTACTGATTGCTTCAGTAGTTGAGTTTTTAGCAGTCTGCAATAATGAGAGCATCTCACCAGCTATATGATCATATATACTTGTCTGGAATTTACATTACAGGGCAATATAGAGAATATTTCAACAGCTCGTGACTGAATAAAAACGTAATATAATTTTCAACAACTCCTAAAAAAGGCCATGCTGTTGATTCAAGGGAATTCAGTAAATGCATGAAAAACGAGAAGGCAAGAATCTGTTGGTCAGATTAATAATGAGAGCATCTCACCAGCTATATGATCATATATACTTGTCTGGAATTTACATTATAGGGCAATATAGAGAACATTTCAACCGCTCGTGACTGAATAAAAACGTAATATAATTTCAACAACTCCTAAAACAGGCCATGCTGTTGATTCAAGGGAATTCAGTAAATGCATGAAAAACGAGAAGGCAAGAATCTGTTGGTCAGATTACATGCAAGCAAGATGCTCTTTACTAATATGACTTTTTTTTCCACAAAACACACCAAAGAAAGAAATGCCTGCATATTTGAGAGATGCTAAAAGTGAACACCAATGAAATAAATATTTTCTAGCTTTTCGGTACCTACTTCGACCAGTATGGGCACCGTCTGAAACTGTGCAAGCAAGATGGATTTGTGAAGACCATGGTGGGGGGGTGGGGGGTGGTGGGGTATTTTAGAAATACAAAAATGTACATAAAATAAATTACCCCTAATAAGGGGTACATAAGGTAAAACTCCTGTTTTCATGGGCAATGGTAAATTTTTGGGCCATTTTTCTGGAGTATTTTGCTAGACTAATGGAAAGAAAACATCCAAAACACACATTTAAGTGTTTATTTTATTACACTTTAGCTATTTCTGTCTATGCATTTCAATTGCAATACATATATTTAAAGGCCATTTGGTTTTTCTTTGTCCACTTCAGCAGCACTTCCACCAAACGTAACAGTTTTATTCCTATCTATATTCTGAAAGTTATTACAGAGAGGTTTGTTCATATATCATTTGACTTGGTTTATATAACATTTTACTCGTAAAAACATGGTGATTTTTTTTTCTGTTTGTTGACGATTTTCAGATTTATGGAGTGATAAAAAGAGATATTCAGAATCCCCTGTAAAAACCATTAACTTTAATATGTCAACAAAATGGAAAATGTTGAACTTGACTTTATCCAATGTTCAGATTTATCTTTTTGGAATTTTATTCCAATTAGAGCATATTTAGTTACATAATGCATCATTTGCATATTTAAACATAACATTTCGGAAAACTTGTCTTCAATCAACATAATCAACAGGGGAAGTATGGTGATATCTATAATTAAATTGTTACCCTATTCACCTATGTTGCCTTGCCTGAGATGATTTTCTAACAGTTCTGAATTTTTGATTAAAGATTCTAACAAGCAAAACATGATTTAACTCATTAAAACTGCAGCTTCTAGCTCCTCTATTTCAGCAGTAGGCCTGTGATCTCAGAGAAAAAATCTATCAGAGTGCTTGTGTGGCAGGATGTTGAGCTGAAATGTCCTCTCAGGAGGCTTTTCTGTGAAGCATCAGGCTGCGTTTGTGATGTGACGCTGTATTCACTAGATTTTCCTCTCAGACAGACATTATGCAGCGCGTGTGGAGGAACTGGGCAGATTTTCCCATGAGTCTCTTTCACACAGCTCTTCCCATTACAGCCGAGAGGATGAATTCTGAACTCAGTGGAAATGTAATGGGAAGATTCAGTTAATGGAACTACCGTGCTGGGAATAGACACACATTCACACACACAGAAATGTGTTTGGCGTTACTACCTGATAATGTGTAAAGTCAGTTTCAGTATAAAACAAAAATAATGCTACATAAAGTGTATGTGAACAAATACAGTGATTTTACCAAGGTCAAAAGATCAAAGCATGATGTGTCATGGGAAACACGACTCTGAGTGCTTTGTTGATTTAATAAAACAATGCCAAAAGCAATATGATAAAAGACACTTGTGATAAAAACAGAGCTTAAATGTTTAAAAAAAAATAATAATAATAATTTTCCAGCAAGTGATATGACTACCATTCAAAGGTTTGGGGTCTGTCAGATTTTTTTTAATGTTATAGAATGATGTGATGAACTAAGGTCTTTCTTTGGAACGACGAGCCCGGTCTCATGAAAATGCGTATAAATAGTACGCCAAATAAAAAACGAAAACTCGTGGTATTGATACGCAAAAATGGACTTTGGCGTTCATATAATACGCATGTGTTTGCCGTGCATATAATACGCAGTTTTCGCGTGCATATGATACGAAATTTGTTGTAAATTGTCTCTTTGACTGGAGACCCCTGCTGTTCGTTTTCTTTTATCTGTCAATCAAACTATCAGAAATTGGCCACACCCACATTTCCCTTTTTTGCCTGAACAGGAGGCTTATTAAAGTGAACTGAAGACTAGATCATACACTCAAATCACATTCAGCTCTACTGTTAACACAATTTACATCAATTGCCTCTGATGTTATGTTGGTTTTTCTTTGATTTAATGGATACATTTAGTGTCCACACACACAAGCACACAGATTGAGGGCATGTCCTCAGCTGGTTCAGTTTGTTGATTTCACATCAAAACCCAAAAAACACTGCACTCTGGCATTTCTAAGCAAAGAACTAGATTTTTACATTGCATGTATTTGTGTACAAATTTAAACAAGCAACTAACACGGAGGGATCAAAGCAGCCGCTTCCTCCTGTAGCCGCTGGCAGATGGGTAAAATCACTCAGCCAAAGTAACAGCTGCCATTAATACGCATGTGTTTGCCGTGCATATAATACGCAGTTTTCGCGTGCATATGATACGAAATTTGTTGGCGTGCATATGATACGCAGTTTTCGCGTACATATGATACACATCTACCCCACAACCCTAAACCTACCCATCGCGTAGCATATACACGCCAAAGTCCATTTTTGCGTATCAATACCACAAGTTTTCGTTTTTATTTGGCGTACTATTTATACGCACTTTCATGAGATCTGGTTGGAACTACATGAGGGTGAGTAATTAATGACAGAATTTTCAATTTTGGGTGAACTATCCCTTTAAGTCTAAGTCTAACTCGTACGTCTGTGCTTAAGTCTATTAGCAATAGCATATGAAACCAGTAAAACTGTCAGTGAAAAACAAAATGAACAGACATCAATCTATTTGGAAAGAGATACTATTCTAACATCCCCTTTTTGAAAAAGAAAAGAACAACATACTAACAAGCACACAACCATTCACAGGAGTCTGGAGTTAAAGAAACAGTTCCCACGAAAGGGAAAATATTACTTACCCACATGACATTCCAGCCATTTTTATTGTATTTTATTTCCTTATTAGATGGTAGGCATTATGTCTGAGCTTCAGTTTTCCATATAAGCAAAGTGGATGCTCCAAAAAGGCCAAGAAAGTACCATAAAATTGGAACTT
>NW_015630984.1:218893-221217 GCF_001515625.1 Sinocyclocheilus rhinocerous
GCGTGCGCTTGTGTGTGTGTGTGTGTGTGTGTGTGTGTGTTTTAGGTGCCGCTTGGAGGGGGTGTGGCTCGTACACCTGACACTTGTTTGGACTCAGAGTTAAATGTGCCTGGCATGGCGCGTGGTGGGGAGATCGTCTCCGGCATGGAGCTCGATGGTTTGCGTGGTGCTGAGTGTCCCGCCCGGCTCCGACTCGTTCCTTCGTTTATGTTACAGTTATGTTAGTTTTTGTTGTGTTAAAATAAATGTTTTGTTAAGCATTGCTGCGTCTGGACTCCTCTTTGTTGCAGCCTAAGAGCCGGCTGTAACACATGCATATTCACAAGACTAGAGATTGTATGTTGTAGTTGTTATTGGTTTATTTAAGATATTGCATGCTCAAAATACCATGTTCATCTTTAATCTACGTCGGATAAGTATATATTTCAACCTTAAAATGTATTTGGACATTTCAGAAGTTAAAAAATCATTGCATTGGACTTGTGACTCTTCTTTATCATTTTTGCTCAATGTATTTTAATGAACTGGTGTTTGGTGGATGTTTTGACCCCAGGACTTATTGTTTTCTCATTTTAAACCTAACTAGCTTCTTTTTGTGAAACATCCCAGTTAACAGGGAATGTTCTCAGCAACATTTTAGCAAGGTTCTCTCAAAGTTATCAACAAACATTCTTCCAGTAACGTTAATAGAATGTTTAAGTTATAAAATGATCTGGTCTTTAAAGGGGTCATATGATGCTGCTAAAAAGAACATTATTTTGTGTATTTGGTGTAATGAAATGTGTTTATGCGGTTTAAGGTTAAAAAAACACATTATTTTCCACATATTGTACATTATTGTTTCTCCTCTATGCCCCGCCTTTCTGAAACGCGTCGATTTTTACAAAGCTCATCGGTCTGAAAAGCGAGGTGTGCTGTGATTGGCCAGCTATCCAGTGCGTTGTGATTGGCCGAATTCTTCAAGCTGAAATGTTACATCCCTTACCCCATTGTGATGCCTGCGGCAACCACATGTGGCGACCCCGGGCTGGACTCCGCTTCGTCCACGGTGAAAGCCGATCCGGCGATCGACAGCGCGAAGTTGAAGTATTTCCTCAGCGACCAGCACGGATCAGCTCCAGGCATGATGAAGCGGATATCGTCCTCTTTTGGAAGACCAAACAAAGTAGTTTCGCTTTCACAACGAAGCAGACAGCGCCTTCACGACATGGCGGCAGCAACAATACTACAGTGAGAATAAAAGTTACGCCTTCTTTCTTTGCGTGAAGATGTGGGAAGAGTTGCATAACGCCGCCCAAATAGTGAGGTAGATATGTGGGGGCGTGTTAGAACGAGCCGTTTTAGGTAGGTGTGGCTGACTCTTAACTTTTATAAAGAATATCTCTTTGGATTTGAGACTTTAGTCTTTGCAACTTTACAGATCTTCTTTATGCACCAAGAGCTTGTAACACTCCAAAGAGAAAGGAAAAATTTAAATTGCATCATATGACCCCTTTAATAACATTCTCAAAACGTTAGCACAAGAATATTATTCATACATCATTCATAATTTTTCTGAAACAGTTTAGTTGGACATTTTTCTAACTTTAAACTTTTAAACGTTAACACTTAATAGTTTCAGATGGTTCATAGAACATTAAAATGTAACATTCCCATAATGTTATCACAATGTTAAATTGGAACATTACATTATTTCCTCTAACATTAACATAACCAAGAAAAAATAAATAAATTAAGTGTTACATTTTAAGTGTCAAAATACGTGTATGTAACAAATGCATGTAAGGAAATGTGGTTTTTAATATCACAATTCATTTACAGATAAAAAAGGTACTACAAAATTAAATTCATGATGAAGGGAGAGAGGCAGTATTGGTGAATGATCTATATCTGTGTCTGAAAAGATCATGGATGTCATGCATGAGGGAAACCAGTGCTTCAGGCCTTCTACAAACAGTCACATTACTGTAAAGAAAGAGAGACGACTACTAGTCAAGAAAAGGTTAAATGACTGGTAGCGCCACCAAATGGAATAATGAAAATAATGACTTTTTCAAACAGGTTTCTCAAAGACAGCCCCCCCATCGTCATTGGTCAGATAAACTGATGGCCCTGCCCCAAACTCACATCATTGGTTGAGCCAAACATTTCAAGAGGCTTATATTTGTATTTGCACATTAAAATTGAATAATAGAAGTTTAAAGACTTAAAAATGTACACAAAATGAGGTTAAATAAAATAAAATGTGTCTATAAATAAGTGGGGGAAAATATGTATTATTTAAATAAATTATATTAAAAAATTATTAATTAATTATATATATA
>NW_015630984.1:221358-223373 GCF_001515625.1 Sinocyclocheilus rhinocerous
TATATATATGATATCATATGAAATATTTTTAATCTTTAATCTCTACAGTGACCAGTGAATTTAACACACACACACACACACACACACACACACACACCTCTGGCTCTTACAGTAGATGGCTGGGATTTAATTTGTAAAAACACCTTCCTCTGAAACTCCACAGCGGGAAATTATTAGCGAGTTTTCTTTAGCTAGCCGCTAATGCTGCAGGATCTCTGTGGGGCCTCTCTTTCAAAACCAACCAAAAAAATCCCTTTCAGAGGATTTAGCCATTTATGTAACTCTCTAATTATCAAGGTTTTCTGACCAGCCTGTGTTTATATGACTCATAAAGATCTGGCACAGAGAAAAGAATAACACCAGCCTCCCCACACACACACACACACACACCCAACTGCTTTATGCACCACTGCGTTGCTTTTGTAGTAGTAGAGAAAGCTAAAAATGTTAGGAAAGGCCAGGCTAACAAAGCTTAAAAACAGAGACAGAGAGAAAAGGAGATGATCATAGAAAATCCTTCAATTATAAACTTTTTAAAACTTAATTTTAAAAGTTTATTCACTTGAATCTTGAATTTCTCCCACCCAACTTATTATGTTCAATATCACTGTTGAAAACAGTTGTTGCTGACCCCAATCTTTTCAAATATATATATATGTGTGTGTGTGTGTGTGTGTGTGTGTGTGTGTGTGTGTGTCTCTACCTGTTTCTGGGTGGTCTAAGATCTCAACTTCTTTGTGTCCTGTAGACTTCAGAGTCTCTAAAGCTGAATATGAGGGGTTCTCCATTACCTGTGAGACACATGAGCTACAGATATCTCCCTCCATCTTTCTTCCTTCTCATTTTCATCTCTCTCACTTTATTAATATTTTGTTTAGTTAATTTGTTTGCAGGAGCAATGCACATTAATGAACATTGTTCAACACTGTTCAACCTGTATTCTGTTGAAATTCAATTTTTTATAAACAACATTTAAACTGCAAAATGTTCATTAGATTATAGCAGATATTTTTGTACGCTGTGGATATTGTTGGATCTGTAACCAAATCCGTATGTTCCTCTCTTTGGATAAAATCACCCATTCAATGCATAAATGTAAATGTATACTGTAAAAATCTAAAATCTAAATTGTAAATAAATCAAAGATTATTGGAGTACTTTATACAAGAAAATACTATTTTAATCTTCCTACTTCAAAATTTCATCTTTAATTCAATGTGTTACTCACCATGTCTTTGTAATTATTTGTGAAATTTACTAGCAATGCCTGAGTTAAAATTGTATCAAAGTAAGCCCTACACTTGTTTTCAGTCGACATTAAATAATGTTGTACAGTATTTTTCTTTTTAAATTGAATGTTTATTCTTTTTTAACAGTAAATTCAATGTACAATGTAACACAAATCAAAACTTTTAAAATACTTAAAAATATATTGATAATGTAACTTATGTATGACAATAATTAAAATAAATAAATACGCCTACATTCTAAATGTAACAGGAACACAAAATTAGTAAATACATTTTATATTATATAAAAACGTAATATAATATTCAAATTAATAAATAGATAAAAGACACAAGAACCCATGTTTTTTTTTTTGTTTTTTTTAATGCTAAGAAATATGTTTAATGTTATTAAATATTATTTTATTAAATATTATTAATTATTAAATATTATTAAATATTACCATAAATTAAGCAGGGGACATGTGAAATGTGTTTTATTGGATGATCTGTACTCATCCTGGGGAAAGCATGTCCTCAACTGGCCACTGTGTGAACTGCATCCTCCTCATATGTGGATCACGTTCATGTGTGCTTCTTGTTCTATATGTGCTCACAAAACAGATGAAAGTGATAAAGCGAAGTTTGTCGTGTTTCAGATCACGGGATGTTTTACAGAGGAACCCAAAGGCCTCAGCTGGAGCCTAATGGAGCCATATGGCAGCATCCCTGGACAGATCAAATCAGCTGCTGTCGCTGTGTGTGTGTGTGTGTGTGTGTGTGTGTGTG
>NW_015630984.1:241322-262047 GCF_001515625.1 Sinocyclocheilus rhinocerous
TGTGTGTGTGTGTGTGTGTGTGTGTGTGTGTGTGTGTGTGTCTCTACCTGTTTCTGGGTGGTCTAAGATCTCAACTTCTTTGTGTCCTGTAGACTTCAGAGTCTCTAAAGCTGAATATGAGGGGTTCTCCATTACCTGTGAGACACATGAGCTACAGATATCTCCCTCCATCTTTCTTCCTTCTCATTTTCATCTCTCTCACTTTATTAATATTTTGTTTAGTTAATTTGTTTGCAGGAGCAATGCACATTAATGAACATTGTTCAACACTGTTCAACCTGTATTCTGTTGAAATTCAATTTTTTATAAACAACATTTAAACTGCAAAATGTTCATTAGATTATAGCAGATATTTTTGTACGCTGTGGATATTGTTGGATCTGTAACCAAATCCGTATGTTCCTCTCTTTGGATAAAATCACCCATTCAATGCATAAATGTAAATGTATACTGTAAAAATCTAAAATCTAAATTGTAAATAAATCAAAGATTATTGGAGTACTTTATACAAGAAAATACTATTTTAATCTTCCTACTTCAAAATTTCATCTTTAATTCAATGTGTTACTCACCATGTCTTTGTAATTATTTGTGAAATTTACTAGCAATGCCTGAGTTAAAATTGTATCAAAGTAAGCCCTACACTTGTTTTCAGTCGACATTAAATAATGTTGTACAGTATTTTTCTTTTTAAATTGAATGTTTATTCTTTTTTAACAGTAAATTCAATGTACAATGTAACACAAATCAAAACTTTTAAAATACTTAAAAATATATTGATAATGTAACTTATGTATGACAATAATTAAAATAAATAAATACGCCTACATTCTAAATGTAACAGGAACACAAAATTAGTAAATACATTTTATATTATATAAAAACGTAATATAATATTCAAATTAATAAATAGATAAAAGACACAAGAACCCATGTTTTTTTTTTTTTTTTTATGCTAAGAAATATGTTTAATGTTATTAAATATTATTTTATTAAATATTATTAATTATTAAATATTATTAAATATTACCATAAATTAAGCAGGGGACATGTGAAATGTGTTTTATTGGATGATCTGTACTCATCCTGGGGAAAGCATGTCCTCAACTGGCCACTGTGTGAACTGCATCCTCCTCATATGTGGATCACGTTCATGTGTGCTTCTTGTTCTATATGTGCTCACAAAACAGATGAAAGTGATAAAGCGAAGTTTGTCGTGTTTCAGATCACGGGATGTTTTACAGAGGAACCCAAAGGCCTCAGCTGGAGCCTAATGGAGCCATATGGCAGCATGTGTGTGTGTGTGTGTGTGTGTTGTGAGTCCAGACCCTCCTCCAGCCTGAGTCTTTCATATAAAGGATGAATGGGCCCTCTTTTCTGAAGGGCCGCTTCCTGAGAGCCGTTTAGTGTTTTTAATGACTCCACCGAGTGACACAAACAGGGTGAGTGTTAAATCTCCTCTCTCCTCCTTTGTGAGTAACCCTGTTTGCTTGACTCCTCACAGCTTGTCGTTGGGATTTTCGGCAGGAAGTTTCACTCCTAATCTGCTGACATGAGTGGATTTGCTTTGTGTGCTCAAGACAACAAAATATTTAAAGCTGGAGTCACAAAACCCATTAGTAACAAAACAAACCCTAAACTGACGAAAGTGAAGGACCACAGCGAGAGAGAGAGAGAGATGTGTGCATTTAAACAGGCTCATAGCTGGGATTCCTCACACAGCAAGATGTCGGGCCGCGTCTTCTGTTTTCACCAACACAGTGATCACTGTCAGCCTCATTTAAGAGCAAGGTAGATCTTTTATTGGACACCTGTCTGCTTGCAAACACATTTAAATAAGACAGAAGTTACAAAGGACTTACATTTGTAGTTATAAACACATGCACCTGTGCAGCAAATCATGACATAAATGAACCTGTTCACAAATCAGTGGCATAAAAAGCTATATTTGCTTGCATATAAAATTATTTTTTGCATATTAAAGTTGTAAAAAGGAAGTCTAAGAACATGTGATGACAAAAATAGTATGACTTGTTTATTGAACTGGTTTATTTAAACAAAGTGGGTAACACTTTACAATAAGGTCCCATTAGCTACCGTTAATGCATTAACTAACATCAGCTAACAATGAGCAATGCATTAGTATTTATCCATCTTTTTTAACGTTAGTTAAAACACTGTTTTTCAAACATTATTGGAGTATATTTTACAAGAAAATACAATTTCAGTCTTTTTACTTAAAAATTGCACATTTAATTCAATGTTACTTGCCTTTTCTTTGTATTTATTTACACAATTTACTAGCAATTTCTGAGTGAAAATTGTTTCACAGTCTACATTGTGTGTGTGTGTGTGTGTGTGTGTGTGTGTGACCCTGGAGCACAAAAGCAGTCTTAAGTCGCTGGGGTATATTTGTAGCAATAGCCAACAATACATTGTATTGGTCAAAATTATAGATTTTTCTTTTATGCCAAAAATCATTATATATATATAATGTTTATTGGTTTTAATAGTAATTTCAATGTACAATGTGACACAAATCAAAGTATATCAACACAAAGTATATCCTACACCAAATTTCTTTATTTACAAATTCAGCTGTTCATTGTAAGTTCATGTGAGCTCAGGTTCATTGAAAAAATAAAAATAAAAAATAACATATAGCTTTAATTTTAATAATTTGTTAGTAAATGTTAACTTTAACATTATTAATAAATGCTTTAGAAGTATTTTTGCTAGTTCATGTTAACTAATGTTAGCAAACTGATTGACTGGAAGGAGTGGTGATTCTGTTCTGCTCTTCATCAGTTCTGCAGGTTAATGAAGCCTGGCGTGTTCAGCTCAACACGGACACGGTCATGTGACTTTCCACACAGACACCTCAGTCGACCTCAAAACTTCATAACTCAGATGATGACTGAACACCACAGAAACATCAGCCACAACATTTAAAACAACAACTATATCATCATATTTATGCTTTATACGGTAAAGTCATTTTTGTCTATATTTTTTGCTGGACTTTATACTAATATATGCATCATCACACAAAGGTTAGCAATTTATATTTTTGTGTCGTTTAATTATTTTTATTCAATTATTCATTTATTTTTACCTGAAATACAGAGGCATTTATAGCTGCAGTTCATCATTGTGTTTTTAACTTAATTTTTTTTAAAAATTATCGTTTTTATTAATTTTATATAGTGTAAATGTATCTTTTCAAGTTAAGTTCTGTCGTATTTGGGAGTCATATTGTATTTGTGCCAGATAAACACTGCTTTAAAAAGAAAAGAAAAGAAAAACATAAAATAATTAAAATAAGTATTTTTTCTCTGCACATATGTATATTTTATAGTATAGCAATACTGTCTTTTGTATTCTGTCTTGTCTATCGACTGTGGTGAAAGCAATCAAATTTGATTTTCATTGTACTTCATACATAGTACTTGCACATACGACAATAAATGACTTCTAAATAAATAAATGAATACATACATACATAAAAAGTAGCTTCTCCAAAACCACGTTTTCTAACCATAAATAAATTCAGAAATATAATTCCAGAAATAACATCATCAACTGAGGATGTACAAGTAAAATTCAGTGAACCTTAAATAACAAGAAACGTACAGTATCACTGTATTGCTGTGAGAACATGCAAACACATCGTGAATGTTTGACTCAAACACACACACACACACACACACACACACACACACACAGATGAGGACAGATGCTTTGGCAGTTGTTGACAGAATTCAGTCGTGTCTGTGTGATTACTGGACTATCACGCTGTACACGCATCACTGTGTATGAATTAATGAGAGAAACTGCTGCCACAGTGACGGGGTGTGTGTGTGTGTGTGTGCATAGTCTTATATGTGCACAATTTACACATATACAAACTTATTTATATTGAACCACACAGCTCAGATTAGTGCGGCATCTTTACAGCACTGAGATTGTGTGAGCGTGTTTGTTTCAGATGAGGTGAACTGGGCAGATTGTGAAGGCAGTGAGTGTAGCATGTAGGTGTGTTGGTTAAACTGCTGGCCCTAATTAAACCAGCATTAATCTATCATTAACCCAAAGATCAGAGTCATTAGCCATTGTGTGCTGGACCTTCATAGTTCACATGCACACAATCACACATGCACATTTACAATAGCCCAGCAGCACTTTAGCATCATAAATATAGTTTTTATTAATATTTTGCATTAGTTTTTTATATATATATTTGTATAAAATATATAATTTATATAGTATTTTTATTTTAATTAAACTTTTGCTAAAGTTGTAGTTAATGTTTTGTCTATTTTTGTCAGTTTTTATAGTTTTTTTTTTTTCAGGTTTCGTTTCAGAACATCAAGTTGCACTAAATGAAAGTTTAGCTTTGGCAACTAGCTGAAATAAAATTGTATCTTTGTTAAAGGTTTTTTTTTTCAAAATAAATAAAAATAAATGCTATAACATATAAATTATTATCATTTTATTATAAATTTTATAACATGTAAATATGCTTAATAAAAAGTGCTATAATTATACATAGACATAATAACCCTGAATAGTCCTATATATTAGCATATTACATTGCCCAATATCAAGACCTAAAGTCCCAAAGTTTTCAATAGGCTCTTTAATTTTCTCACTCAATTTCTCACTGTGACAATTTATGCCTTATGATGTGACAATATGCCTTGTTATGAATATGTGTTGAATAAACTGTAGTTTATTTTTTCTTGATAATAATGGTGGAACCATTCAATAGTTTTTTGTAGACAAAGCTTTGAGGCATGTGTCTACACAGAAGCCTGAACAGAGATTACTTTACTTGTACTTTACTGGAGTACAAAGTACGACAAGTCTCCTATATTCCTTTATTTTAAAAAAGAAAGAAAGCTTGAGAAATCACAGTGGAGCCTGCTGCTGACCTTTGACCTTTGCTTGTTGGAGGACACAAGTTCACATCAGAGCAGAGTGAGTCTAAAAAGTAAAAGCTGAGTGAACATGTGGTCAGATCAGCAAAAAACGTATCTGTTTCTTGTTAGAAAAATCTGAGACACTGGACAGTGAAGCAAATCTCTATTTGACCTTCATTTAATCGCATTACTGTGCAGGGCAAACAATATTAAATAGAGATATTAAAGGGATCTCAGTTGTGATTTTTCCTGTGGGTGTTTTCATTCTCATATTTCCTCATCTTTACTTTTCATTGACTGATTTATTTATCAATAACAGTTCACGTTCTCTTAAACACATTGAACGTGATTTTTCAGAGGTTGTGCTAGAATCATGTGCTCTGACTGCTGTCATTGATTTACACGATGAAAACACTTCTGTTTTAAGCGTGTCTGATGCCTGAGGGCTCTTGTTCACACACTTCTAAATGTCAAAATGTTTTGTGCTACTGAACTGCTCTCAAGTGCCATTTACCCAGCAGCCCTGAAAGAAAGAAAGAGAGAGAGAGAGAAAGAGAGAGAGAGAGAGAGAGAGAGAGAGAGATAGAGAGAGAGAGGGAGAGGGAGAGAAAGAGAGAGGGAGAGAGATAGCTGTCATGTGAACAACACTAATCCACTTCACAGCCACAGCTAAACACTGAAATGCACAATAAAAAAAAAAATAATAATAAAATAAAAAAAAAAATATATATATATATAGGAATAGTTTATTCACTTTTGCAATATAAACTGCAGATTGAAAAAAAAAAAAGTTTTATTTGTTTGTTTGCATGTTGGTTGGTTGGTTGGTAAAATTATTATTTATTTTTTTACTCTTTTGTTAATTTTCTTAGTCTGATTTAATTATTAGGAAAATAATCAACTAGCCTGCCTTCGAGAAAATAACTTAATCAGAAAGATTAATTAGTTCAACAGAAATAATTTCATTCATAAATAAGTATGCATTGGCATTACTGTGTGTTACTTTTTTTTGGCCAAGTTACCCTGATTGCATTAATATTTAATTAAATTATAAAGTCTTGTAGGATTTATGTCAGATGTGATTTTGCAAAATAAGATATTGATTTCGATTAAACACAAAGGACTGAAATGCATCTTGCATTCTGATTACAAATCAAAACTAAAAAAGAAAGAAAAGAAAGTAATGTGTTATAAAAGAAAGTTATGTGATATAATTTAGCAATTATTGTATTTTCGCATTTCTTGTCCTGAAGATTTTGCCTAATTATTAAACAGACACTACTGAAAGGGATGAATCTCACAAAACCTGTCAAAAACATGTACATGCTATATTTTATGCCACAATCACAAGAAAGAAAGAAAATATAAAGAACAGCTTTAAGAAAATTAAACCTATTATCTTCATGAAAATTAATAATTTCAATACTCTCAATTCTCATTAACATAATAATAATAATAATAATAATAATAATATCACTGTGCTTAAAAATGTATTATTTAAATGTATAAATGCATGTATATTATGGTAGTATTTGTTGTACACCTTTAATTTTATATTGATTTCAATAAAAAAAAAACATTGTCAAACTTTAGGTAAATAAAATAAAATAAATTAATAAAATAAATTAAACCAAAACCATTCAGTTCCATAACAATAACAAAAAAAAGTTTATTGTCATGAAAATAATATTGCAAAAAAATATATAATAATAATAATAATAATAATAATAATAATTTTCCTAAAATATTTTTTTGTAATTTTGGTGTGAAATATAACCTGGCCATGTTTTTGAGACTCACCCAAAGAAGTTTTAGTAAAAGGTGGTTTAGGAAAGTTTCTTTTGTGGGATTTAAAGCCTGTTAAAGTCTGTAAACTGACCCCAGACCTGCATGAATCTCTGCTTAAATAGACCTGCACTGAACACATCATTAGCCACTTCAGACAGACAACGAATGTCACTTTAATTAGACAGCACTGACCGGTGCAGGGTTTGTGTTCCAGCGTCAAACACTCACTCAAAACCTCTTTATATGAGAAAGACAAAGAGACAGAGAAAGAGAGAGAAGGTCACATGAGGGAAAGCGGACTGCAGTGAGCGCTGTAGATTAAACAAATCACTGATTTAATGAGTAGGACCCTTGCTTGAGTTCCTCTTCATCTTCAGAGCCACTAAGCACAGGATTGTGTCCAAAAAGAGAAAAGAAAACACATTTTGAGGTGAAAACTAAACATTTAAAAAGCCCATGTGCTCATTCATGCATACTGTAGAATCCTAGATTATTTCTTGCTTGGTTAATCCATATCCGGTGGCCTCGTACACAAAGGCGGACTAATGTTGTCATTAGTTCTGCTTCTCTGGTGGCCAAAAGCTGAATCTGAGCGGCGTCCGCTCCTCCCCCCGGACCGCAGCGGGTCTGAGCGAGTGCTGTCTGAAGATAAAAACACATCATATGAGCTGAAGACGCTTAGAGGCAGTTAATTAGAAATATGAAAATGGAACAAGCACCTGTGACATTGATCAGTGTGACGGGAGATTTGCTCCTGCACAGTCCTGTGAGCTGCTCAGATTGGATTGGAAACGCTCAACACAACAAGAAGCAAAGCTGGGATTCTGTTTGAAGAACTCTTTGACATGTTGGATTGAAAACAGGCAGATCTGTGTGTTTTTAATGGGAAAAAAGCTATAAAACAAACGATGAAAGTAGTTAAACACATCTAAAGCTAGAAAAGCGAGTGCAGTACATACTTTTTGTGTTGTAAATTGTCATTTAATGTTTACGCTGTCTATCTATGCACTCTGATCTGATACTTTTTAGGGAATCAGAAACCTTCAGCACAATCAGCATAATCCAATTCACAAACAAATGACTCTTATGAACTGATTCTTTAAAGAATTAAATATCAAAATACTCACAAACACAGTTACCAGATTAAGTCCATCCATCTATATATTTCTCCATCCATCCATCCATCAATCCATCCATATATCCATCTATCTATTCATCCATCCATTCATTCATTAATTCATTCATTCATCCATCCATCCATCCATCCATATATCCATCCATTAATCCATCCATCCATCCATCCATTCCTTAATTAATTTATTAATTTATTCATTCATTCATTCATCCATCCATCCATATATCCATTCATTTATCCATACATTCATCCATCCATCCTTCCGTCCGTCCATCCCTTCATTTATTAATTCATTCATTCATCCATCCATATATCCATCCATTCATCCCTTAATTCATTCATTCATTTATTAATTCATTCATCCATCCATATATCCATCCATTCATCTATCCATCCATCCCTTAATTCATTCATTCATTTATTCATTCATTCATGCATCCATCCATCCATATATCCATCCATTCATCTATCCATCCATCCTTCCGTCCGTTCATCCATCCATCCCTTAATTCATTCATTCATCCAAATATCCATCCATTCATCCATCCATCCATCCATCCATCCAGCTATCCATCTGTATATCCATCCGTCCGTCTATCTATCCATCCAGATGGGGTCTTTCTCATTTCAGACACTAATGCTGTATGCAGATGGAGATTTGAACTGACAGAAGACAAATGACCACATGACCTGGACATGACAGAGAGAGAGAGACAGAAAGAGAGAGAGAGAGAGAGAGAGAGAGAGAGAGAGAGAGAGTTGTTTCATGTGTGGATTCAATAGTGTAAGTGGGTCCGTGCGAAGACAGAGATCCTACAATGTATACGGACAAAAAGATGAAATTCTGATGCTTGTAATGTAAAACAATGAGATCTTCATAACCGTATTTCAGATACTTACATAAAATGATATAAAAAAATCAGTTGTCACTCTATATCTCCAACAATATGTCTTAGTTAGATGATATTTAAATGCTTAGTTTGATGATCAAAACATATAATGCAATGCAATCCAATGAAGATTGAGAGATGAACAAACAAACGTTCCTCAAAAGCCTGATGATTATATTTGAGACTCACATTTTGTGGATAATTAAGTAAAGCTAAGCTTCTTCAGTCCAGTAGGTGTTAATTCTTCAAATATGACTAACAATATCAAAGTTATTCTTACATTTACTCTATTAAAATCAGTAAATATTTCACAGCAATAAGACACGTGAAGCACGAGCTGAAGCTGGACGTTTGTACAATTACACTAAAAGACCTTTAACTTGCTAAAAAAAAAATTATAAACTATGGAGTAGATTGTGGAAAACAGGTCTTTCAGCAAAGTTTTGATCTTGTTGATCATTTAGAGGGCTTAGAAATTTGTCTATCAAATATGTGTCCCTGGAGCACAAAAGCAGTCTTAAGTCGCTGGGGTATATTTGCAGCAATAGCCAAAAATACATTGTATGGGTCAAAATTATTGATTTTTCTTTTATGCCAAAAATCATTAGGATATTAAGTAAAGATCATGTTCCATGAAGATATTTTGTAAATTTCCTACTGTAAATATATTAAAACTTAATTTTTGATTAGTAATATGCATTGCTAAGAACTTCATTTGAACAACTTTAAAGGTGATTTTCTCAATATTTAGTTTTTTTTGCACCCTCAGATTCCAGATTTTCAAATAGTTGTATCTCAGCCAAATATTGTCCTATCCTAACAAACCATACATCAATGGAAAGCTTATTTATTTCGAAAAATTGACCCTTATGACTGGTTTTGTGGTCCAGGGTCACATATGATACAGTAGGCTTTAAAGGGTTAAAATCTCTTCTGAAACTTTGCAGGAGAAAATTTTTGCAAACTAAAAGAAACTGTTAAGATATTAAAAAGATCTCTTTTGTGATTTTTATTTCCATGTGGGCATTTATGCATTTCAGAAATCATTTTTCACTCCTCATACATGCAAAATTCAGCTGATTCCGTCAAAGTTTTTGTGACAATGAATGTAAAAAACAAGCCTCACAGAAATTATAAAAACATTAGCATCACTATGTAGCTGTGCTTAACAGATGAAAATAAATAAAAACAAATTAGTTTACACAAACACAGACTGATTGATTTGCACCAAATAAATAATTATATTATTAAATACACTCAGTGGAGAGCTGACGGCCCGCATGCACGCCAGATGTTTCTTCTCGTCTGACAGGAATCGCTCTGTGCTTTCCTTCCCAACAGTCACACACTTGAGTGAAACTCAAAAAAAATCCCCAAAATTAAACTATTAAATATGACATGGCACATATATGGGTGTTTCAGAAAATGAAAAGTGTCATTTCTACCACAACTCAAATTATGCCTTGTGTTTGATGGCATTCTGTGGTGAAAGCTATGTGCAAAAATGAAATTAACATTAAAACTTGAAAGTATGTTTTACATACTATTTTCTGCTTGAAAATTCCATGTTTATTTCAATATGTTACTTGGCATTTCTTTATAATTATTAATGAAATTTACTAGCAATTTCTACAGCTAATTTTTTTTTAGCGTGTAAATATTATTTCGCTATATAGGAACAGTTTGTAAGTACATTGTAAAAAAAAAATCATATGATCAATAAGTCATGGCAACATGTTTTCCATTACTTTAACTAATCAAAATAATTTAACCAATTTAAACATTTTTAATTATACAAGATTCAGCTAGACAAGATTTTTTTTAAATGAGTGATTATACTTAAAATCACTTTTATTATACTAAAAAATACAAATTAAGGCAGCAACTTTTTAAGTTGAAGTATAGGTGGAAATAAGTACTACATTTAATAAGTACAATTAAATATTATTTTCACACTTTTTTTGCTTAATTTGAAAATAAATAAATAAATAAATAACAGCTTAAGTGCCATAAAAAATATATAATATATAATTTGCACACAATAAAAATGGATAGACTTATTAAGACTCACACGCTTTGTTCCTATTATAATAGTTAGAAATTGCAGTAATTCATATTTTTATTATAATAGTTTAGATGGATTATTGAAATTCTGTGTTTGAGACAAAAATAATAAAATCTATACACAAAAGGCATTTAAAATTTTGAAGAAAAGTTTCTAAGAATGTAACCTTTATTTAACAAAATAAAATCTGTTAGTCCAAAGAAACCTGTTAGTTTTAATAAAAATCTATCTATCTATCTATCTATCTATCTATCTATCTCTGTCTGTCTGTCCGTCTGTCTGTCTGTCTGTCTGTCTATCTATCTATCTATATCAGTCTGTCTGTCTGTCTGTCTGTCTGTTTGTCTGTCTGTCTGTCTGTCTGTCTGTTTGTCTGTCTGTCTGTCTGTCTGTCTGTTTGTCTGTCTGTCTGTCTGTCTGTCTGTTTGTCTGTCTGTCTGTCTGTCTGTCTGTTTGTCTGTCTGTCTGTCTGTCTGTCTGTCTCTGTCTCTATCTATCTGTCTATCTATCTATCTATCTATCTATCTATCTATCTATCGAAATGACTAAATCAGAAAAATTCATGCTAATAAAAAGCAAATATCATCATGGTATGGAGTCCAAATATCATGTTTAGGGGTCGACTGCATTATAGTTCCAGCTAAAGATCAGTCGTGATTGATCCGTGATTTGCACAAGTGCCATGTTATTGACAGGAAGACAGACTGCGAGTGTGTGACCGCGGCAGGGCAGACGGAGCCTGTACTCCATCACCCCGAGGAAATTGCTTGCTGGGATATAACAATAACAGCATGTTACTTTTATCCTGAGTGTAGATCAATGGTAATGTAAGGAGCAGCATGGATGATGAATGAACTTCACTGGGTTTTTAGCTCTCACAGAGATTCGGCTTTACAGGTTCCTTCACTTTCTGCTACAAGGCTTTTTTAATATGTGAAACGCATTACATGCACATCTACAAATGACTCTGCAAAGCAAATCATTGCAAAATACAGCATTTAGATGCTGAAGTCACACTTTAAAATGTCTGAATGTCATTATATATAAGTCCCTTCAAGCAAGTCCATAAAAAAAAAAATCTTAACAATCTATATATTAAATTACGTATTGTATATTGAACATATAATGAATAATATATTGTGTTAAT
Organism: Sinocyclocheilus rhinocerous; assembly: GCF_001515625.1. Taxonomy (NCBI): domain Eukaryota; kingdom Metazoa; phylum Chordata; class Actinopteri; order Cypriniformes; family Cyprinidae; genus Sinocyclocheilus; species Sinocyclocheilus rhinocerous. The sequence continues at coordinate 253,270 of NW_015630984.1, forward strand.
ATATTGAATAATACTTAGCAAATTTCAGATTTTCATATATTGAAAAATATGTCACAATACATTTACTTATCACAATGGATGTAATTTTATATTGAATAATATCATTTATAATATATAGATGTAAATGTAATCAAATATGATACTTTTGTGTGCAAATATATTTGAACATATATGTACTATATATATATATTCATATTTATATGGAAACATGTATGTGTAATATATGTACTCAAAAAATATATTTTGATGTATTTGTATTTATCTATAGCACACAAAATGAATAGCACATATTAGCACATAAAGCACATATTATATATAGCACATAAAGCATTAACAAAGATTAAGTTATAAATATCAAATGACTTTAACAAGACATCCAATTGTCTAAAAAATATAAAATTTTAATATATTTATGTGTTTTAATAAAATTATTATATATAATAATATAATGTAAATATTGTATATATTATAAATATAATATATTTGTTTTCAGTAAACACTTTTACAGTAAACAGTTATATTATAGGACTTTATGTGAACCCAAGCATTAAAAAATCTTGAGAAATTAAGTGCTTCAATACACTTATTACATGTAAAAATGTAAATGTATATGTAATTTTTTTATATGTAGGCCTATCAATATGTAATATAAACACTAGTTTCCCAAAAGGAAATGTAATATTTCATATTGCATTATTTTCCAGTATATATCCATATATTTTTGTTGTGGTGGTGCATGTTATGTGTTATCTTTTTTTCTGTGATAAAACACACAGTATATCTATTATTCCGGCTGAACTGGCAGCTCTGAAATCATAAATCACATGACAGGCGTGAGGATTGCTCGTTGGCTCTGGTGTGTGTGTGTGTGTGTGTGTGTGTGTGTCAGATGTGGTTATAACTCTTTGTAGTGTGTGTGTTGATGATACAGTGAGGAGCAGGACTGATGTCCAGGATATAAATCTGTCTCCCATCGCTGGAACTCAGGCTGATAAATGGGAGCCTGCTATTGTGGTCACTACAGCCGCTCTGATGGCTTGATAACAACCTTCCTGCCATGTTTTATTTACTGCCTGAGATGACAAATGAAGCACAAAACTGTTAAAATAATTGCTAGAAAATTAGATATTTGCAATGACATTTTACTAAGAAAGCCTACTTGGGACGTGAAGTCAGTTAGCACAGAAAACAATTTCAATTCATCCCTCAGTTTGTAAAAAGTCAAAATCATGATAATGGAAATATGGAATACATGTTTAAATACACACTGTTTTGAATAAAAGTATAACATGATTTATGTTTAGCGTGATTATATGAGATTGTATGAGACTAAAACGGCACATTTTCACAACTTGACTCATTAAATATATAAAATGTATAAAAATGAAAATAATTAAACTTTTGTTTATGAGAAATTAATTATAACATATGGAATTATAGCATATGGTTATTTGATTTATATATTCCAATTATTGTTTGTGATTTTACTGTAGTGTTATGTTAATATAATTGACATACTTTTATATTTTGGACAATATTTTGCATTAGATTTTATTTTTATATTTTATGTTTTCAATTTAATTTTAGTTAAAGTTTTAGTCATTTTGTTTCAGTTTATTATTAGTTAGTTTTTGTACTTAAATGAAAATAAGAAATTCTGCTTTGTCAACTACCTGATATAAAATAATGTTTTTATATCTATCTATCTGTCTATCTATCTATCTTTTTTTACTTCATTTAACATTTATTTCAAGTAACAAAAAATGTATATTTGTGGGGTTTTTTTTAGCTAAGTATAATAACCCTGTTTTACTGCACATCTATAATCTACACTCCCATGTTGTCACTAAACACACAGTTTAGCCATAATGAACCACTGCCAGCTTTCAAAAGCCTTAATTAAAGACAGAAATTATGACAGCGCACGAGTTCAGGTCCAATATTCAGAGCTGTCTGACCTGCATGATGGCATATGAAGCAATTACAGTCGTTTCAGTTCAATTGAGATATTTCACCATTACCAAAGAGAACAATTACATTTCATGCAATTCCACACATTTCCCTGCCAGCATGCAAATGACTGGAGAAACATCTCAAACATGTGCTTTAGTGAGCGGCTCATTATAAGCGGCTCAAAACGACAGTCAGATGCAATTAAGAAAGCAGAAAATCAGGCGTCTGTCTCTGAGGAGAGCAGCAGCCCGAGCAAAGGCCACAATCCAGATTTCATGCTTCACGTGTAGTATGAATTCTACAGTCTGTAACCAACTCTATTTTACAGTCTATAATTACAGTAAGAGAATGACTGTATTCTACACACCTGCTGCTACACATTTGAAAGATTTACTTCTAATTATCATTATAAATGCTATTAGATTTTCTGTCCTGATTTGAAAAGTGTCTGTTTAAATAAATGAATCTGTTTGTTAACCTGTTTAAAGTAGTGCTGTAGTCTGACTGTACAACACTGACATCTAATGGAGAAAAATGCCTTTACCTCAAAACTCTTAAAGGAGAAGTTCACCTTTTTTTTTTTATATAATTTATTTGCCTTTTTCTTATTTATTTCGAGTTCAGAATTCAGAAATTAGATCCTATTTAATTATTCTGGCTCGTTCAATATTTGAAAATAATGTCAGAATGCAGTAAATATTTATGCTAAAATAAAAATTATATATTCTTACACAGAATGGGATTTTATCTCTTAAATTAATAGTTCACCTAAAAATTATATGTCTGCTTTATTATCATTCATTCATTTAAATGTGAAGATTTCAGATCAATTTAATGTCTGTGGATGGATCTCATGAAACATAATAATAATAATAATAATAATAATAATGTTGCTATATCAGAGAGTATGAGAGAGAGAGAGAGAGAGAGAATTTATTTATTTATTTAAAAATATTTTAAAGGTTAAATTTAAAAAAATTTATTTTTATTTTTTTGCTATTGGACAGGCCTCAATTTAATTACTTATTTTACTTTCACATTTATGCTTTCTTTAACTGTGCTGAGAAAATGTATTTATAAAAATTAATCAAAAAATTACAAATATTTATTTATTTATTTTGGCTATTGGGCAGGTCTCAGTTTAATAATTTATTTTAGTTTCACATTTAAACTTTCTTTAATTGTGCTATATGAATGAGTTTCAGCATCCAAATAAATCAGCGGTACACCTGTAGAGTTAAACACATCTTTACTGTTCTTGCAGTTATCATGGTAACAGTGTTTGCGGGGTCTCGGGTCTCAGCGGGCGTCTCGGGTCAGGAGCAGATCTGAGTGAATGCACTAAAGATCAGATCCACTCTTCCCCATCAGATCCAGCTCAGCTGCCGGACGGCATTTCCTGAGGGATCGTCACTGTACCGCCGCACTGGAGAAGACATGCTTTAGAGAAAAAACAGATTGCAGATTGGTCCAGAATCACAACCTAAAGCCTTTCTGTAGACCCATAATGCGGCTGAAGAGATGGAACTCTGAGAGGTTTAGAATTTTGAATTCTGTGCAGAATTCAGATCCAATTTGATAAGTCTGACTGTGGAGGGATGAATCTCATGAAACATTAAAAAAGAAAGAAAGAAATAATCAAGTAATATTTCACCCTAAAATCAAAAGAAAAACAAATAATTATAATTAAAAAAAAAGAAAATTAAGCCTGTTTTAGGACTATTCATTTTTCAAATTTCTATTCATGACAACTGCACATATTCTTCCATTTTATTATTATAATTTTTAATTAAATAAGCATAAATATAACAAATAATACCACAATGTTTGTTTGTTTGTTTTTTGTTGTTGTTTGTTGTTGTTTTGTTTTTTGTAAATAATGTATAATTATTTTGGAATTACAATAAAATAAATTTAAATATAAATTTAAAAAAAAACTTGAAGCCTATTGTAGGAATATTAAATTTTTTGTTTAATTTATTTTCATGACAATTACACACATTCTGCCAAATCTTTTATTTTTTATTAAATCAACATAAATATAACAAATAATACCACAATGTATAAATTCTTTACAATTTAAATAATATATAATTATTTTGAAATTACAATAAAAGAAAAATTAATTCTAATTTTAGAAAGAAACTTAAGACAATTTTAGGACTATTAAAATTTGTGTGCAATTTATTTTTATGACAATTACACATTCTGCCAAATATTTTTTATTATTATTATTATTATTAAATCAGCATAAATATAACAAATAACACCGCAGTGTATAAATTAGTTTACAATTTAAATAATATATAATTATTTTGTAATTACAATAAAAGAAAAATTCATTCTAATTTTGGAAAGAAAATGAAGCCAATTTTAGGACTATTAAAAATTTTGTGCAATTTATTTTTATGACAATTACACATTCTGCCAAATATTTATTATTATTATTATTATCATTATTAAATCAGCATAAATATAACAAATAATACCGCCGTGTATAAATTTGTTTACAATTTAAATAATATATAATTATTTTGAAATTACAACAATTTGGGGGAAAATGTTCTTAATTTGTCTCAATTGAAAATTATGTCCGAATTGAGAAAGTAATAATGATCCTATATATTAAAAAAAAAATATATATATATCCTTATTTTTTTCAATTGACTTTGAAGTGAAATATGTTTGAGACATTTTCATGGCAGGTTTCATGAGATTCACTCATTGACAGACTGATTGAATCTGATCGGATCTAGGAAAGAGGAAGAATCTGAATCTGAATCAATCCAGAGCTAAATCATAATCAGAGAGCTGCTTATGATAAATGTCTTCCCTGCAGAAGTGTTGCAATGTCCCTCTCCACCTCTTCAAATGGACAATGAGGGTCATACCTAAAATACACAATTCAGCAGCGTTACAGATGCTAATTGTTTTCATTTATAACATCGCTCTGTGAAATACTTGATTCTGATTGGTCAATCATGGCATTCAGTGCCCATATATTTGTGTAGGGTCTCTCCACACTTCTTCTTTTATTTTGGACATGAAATGCAAATTAGCCTGAATTTGTTACCTTCTGTAAGGAACTCCGTCTGCGGTGATGAGAAACTTCTCGAAGTTCCATCTGATGTCATTGGCCTTAATGGGAGACCAGTAGAGCTTCCTGATGTCTCCAATGACTGGGTTAACAAACGGCAGAGTTTCCTAGAAGAACAAGCTCATGGCATCTAGCTGTTTCCTTTGCTAGAACTGAATTCTACTGACTTAAACTGAAATTGTTTACAGTAAATCTACATTCACATTTATGCATTTAAAATGAGAGTCTGGGGGAAGAAAAGTGTATATTATTTTATTTTTATGCAAGTTCTGATCTGTGAGGTGAGAGTTTAGTACCTTCAGGTAGGCGTATAGAGGATGTTCATCAGAGCCGTTCACCTCAATCCTGCTGAAGATGGGGAACTTTGGGAGGAACCCTCGTCCTGGTCTCACATACTGCAAAACATTCAGGGTTTCATGGTTCTCCTCTGGAGAAGAGTATAGGGTGAAATATGTTACTGATGATCTTCAAGTTTTAAAGTAATTGCTCAGAAGTAAATCAGAATGTACTCTACTGTTCAAACGTTTGTTTGGGGTAAGATTTCGTAATTTTTTTTTAATTTTTTTATTTTTAAAGAAGTCTCCTCTGCTCACCAAGGCTGCATTTAATTGATCAAAAATACAGTAAAAACCATAAAATTGTGAAATATTATTGCAATTTTAAATATTTTATACGTGTATATATTGTAAAATCTAATTTAATCCTGTGATCAAAGCTGAATTTTCAGCATCATTACTCCAGTCTTCAGTGTCACATGATTCTTCAGAAATCATTCTAATATGCTGCTTTGCTGCTCAAGAAACATTTCTGGTTATTATCAATGTTGAAACAGTTGTGCTGCTTCATATTTTTGTGGAACTGTGATTCATTTATTTATTTATATATTTTTTCCAGGACTCTTTGATGAATAGAAAGTTTAAAAGAACAACATTTATATGAAATAGATATATATGTGACCCTGGAGCACAAAACCAGTCATAAGGGTAAATTTTCCGAAATTGAGATTTAAACATCATTTGAAAGCTGAATAAATAAGCTTGATGTATGGTAGACAATATTTGGCTGAGATAGAACCATTTGAAAATCTGGAATCTGAGGGTGCAAAAAAAAATCTAAATATTGAGAAAATCACCTTTAAAGTTGTCCAAATGAAGTTCTTAGCAATGCATATTACTAATCAAAAATGAAGTTTTAATTTATTTACAGTAGGAAATTTACCAAATATCTTCATGGAACATGATCTTTACTTAATGTCCTACTGATTTTTGGCATAAAAGAAAAATCTATAATTTTGACCCATACAATGTATTTTTGGCTATTGCTACAAATATACCCCAGCGACGTAAGACTGCTTTTGTGCTCCAGGGTCATATAATGCAATTTAATGCGTCCTTGCTGAATAAAAGTATTAATTTCTTTAAAAAAGTAAATAAATTAATAATAGTAGTGTATTTGGAAAAAAAATGAAAATAAAAATCAGGTTTTTATAACTAGGTGTTCAAAACCATCATACAGATGTGACAGTTTCCCTGTGTGACAACTAGCCCCAGTCTGCCTTATTTAATAAATATATTGTACAATCCTATAGATTCTATGGACTGTTGCATGAACACTGAACCAGTAAATAAGATGACGGCTCTTACCAGGTGCCTGCAGGCCAAACTGATTGCAGGGGAATCCAAGCACAGTGAAGTTCAGGCCTCCATACATGTCCATGAGTGCATTCATCCTGTGATACTGTACAGAATATTAACATATTACTTATTCATTTATTTTATTTCTTATTTTACAAATATTTAAAAAAAATAAGTTCAATGGTTTTTAATCAATGGTTACACCACATTAAATGTTTGTTGAAAGTGGTTGAAAAAGATCACTTCTTTACAGTTACCTCTTCAATGGTGGACCCTCAGAAGGTTGCCACATTCACAATGAGAAGAACTCTTCCTCTGAAGATGCTGAGTGGAGCGGCCTTTCTCTCCAGGGTCTCCATGGTGAAATCATAAACTGAATTTACAGCCATGTTTGCTGTAAATTCTCAGTTTTTGTGTTCTTGTGCGTTAGAGTGACTGTACGCAGTAACCTGTGGCTCTTGGCTGTGTTTCATGCAGCCTTCTGTATCTCTTGGCTATCTCTATTGTTTTGGAGCCGGTCATTTTTTGTCCCACGTTTGCAAAGGTATGCTGACCTGATGGTCATGTGAGTTTCCTCATTTCAGTGGTCTGGTAATTGTGATTGTGTCATTGGTCAACAGTAGCGCTCCAGAAAAGCAGCTGATGAATCAGGTTTGTTTTTGTTTAATCTAGAAATTACAATGTGCAAATCAGCAGCAAAATCAAAATCAGCAGCAAATCAGAATATTAGAATGATTTCTGAAGATCATGTGACACTGAAGACTGGAGGAATGATGCTGAAAATTCAGCTTTGATCACGGGAATAAATTAAATTTTAAAATATATTCAAATAGAAAACAATTATTTTAAATAGTAGAAATATTTCACAATATTACTGCTTTTGCTGTATTTTGGATCAAATAAATGCAGGCTTGGTGAGCAGAAGAGAATTCTTTAAAAAAAAACATTAAAAATCTGACTTTTCAAAAACTTTTGACTGGTATTGTAAATAAAGCAAAAACATTTGTGCGTTTACTAAAGGTTTTTGGAATCAGATAATTAAAAAATATATTTTGAGTAATTTTACTCGTGTAGATATTTGAAGACCTGTTTGTTGGTATCTATTTATCACACATACATACACAACGATCGGTCTGTCTGTCATTCTTATGTGTCTGTTTGTCTGTCTATCTATCTGTTATTGTCTATCTAGACCAGACGTGTATCCAAAACTTGTATGCACCACTTCTCCTTCCAGGTTGTTAGATGGCAGCAGTGAGTCACCGACATATTGTTGCATCCGTAGCAGCAGAACCCGGATGAGCCGGTCAGCTGTTTATCACTCATGATAAATAATGTGCGCGGATCGCAGGACAGTATCAGCATGGATCAAAAACCTGATGAACGCACGCAAAGCCAAAGCCACAGGTATATTTCATAAAGAGAAATGCAGTAATTTGTGCACGGATTCGGAAAAACACGCGCGTTTCTTTGACTTGCATGCACATAAACAGACGTTTGCATTCAGAGATCCATCCAGTCAATGCATGCAAGCCGCAGTAAAACGAGGTGTTTTATCTGTCTGCGCTGTCCATATAAACACTGATTTTCTGTGAGATAGTGGGTGCATATGCATGTTAAATCTAGTTGTAATGTTTATAGCAGTGTATCCATGAGACAGTTGCTGTGTTGTTTTGTGTGCATGCATGTTAAGGGAATAGTTCACCCAAAAATGAAAATTTGCTGACAGTTTGCTCACCGCCAAGCCATCCAAGATGTAGATGAGTTTGTTTCTTCATCAGAACATATTTCGAGAAATGTAGCATTACATCACTGTCTCACCAGTGGATGCTCTGCGGTGAATGGGTGCCGTCAGAATGAGAGTCCAAACAGCTGATAAAAACATCACAATAATCCACAAGTAATCCACACCACTCCAGTTCATCAGTTAACATCTGGAGAAGACAAAAGCTGCGTGTTTGTAAGAAACAAATCCATCATGAAGGTGTTTTTAACTTCAAACCGTTGCTTCTGGCTAAAATATGAGCCCATAATCCATAATGAAGCTTCCTCCAGTGAAAAAATCCATCTCCTGTTGTTCCTCTCACATTAAAA
>NW_015630984.1:262099-277159 GCF_001515625.1 Sinocyclocheilus rhinocerous
TTGTGGAATAATTCTTAACCTTTTATCAGCTGTTTGGTCTCTCGTTCTGACGGCACCCATTCACTGCAGAGCATCCACTGGTGAGCAGATTTGTGATTGAGGTGTGTGTTTTGTGACAGCTGTCAGCTGCTGGACCTGCCGTGGGAGGATGTGTTAGTTACACACGTGTTCTGTTACCTGCCGCTGCGTCACCTGGTCAGCCTGCAGTGCGTCAGCAAGAGCTTTCGTTCTCTCATCCAGCACTTTGCAGTATCTGCAAAATGTTAATTATTTGACCAAAATAAGATCATACAAAATGCATCATACAAAATGCATGTTATTTACTATACTAATATAGTAATAATAATAATAATGTAAATAAATATTATTGTTGTTGTTACTATTATTACTAAATTAAAGTACTAAAAATGCTAAATGTTATTTAGTGCTAATATTAATTATTTCTTCTTGTTACTGCTTATTTTTATTTAGTGTTATTATTACTATTATTTATTGTGTATTTATTATTATTATTACATAGAAATAATAAAAAATAAGAAATATTGCTATCAATTCAGTGACTAAAATAAAAAATATTATTAGTCTTATTATTATTATTCAATTATTTAAAACTGTTGTACTGTTGCTATTTATTGAATATTTATTATTATTGATAAATGAAAATATTAAAAAATACTGCTTTTGTAATATTTCTCTGTAAAATAAAGTGTAAAATAATATAACATTAATTTAATATTACAGTACAACTATTAAAAATATGATTTATTGTGTATTTATTATTATTATTACATGGAAATATTAAATTATAAAAATATTGCTATTAATACTTTACTGTAAAATAATATACATTTAATATATAAGAAAAAACAAAGACTATAAAATAAAACATTTTATGATTATTACTATATGATTTAATAAAATGAATTACTAAATGTTGTTACTATTTATTGAATGTTATTATTGATAAATTAAAATATTAAAGAAATATTGCTTTTGTAATATTTCACTCTAAAATAAAGTGTTTAAGAAAAATAACATAATAATATTATTACAGTACAACTATAAAATTAAAATACTAATATTTATGGCTGTATTAATTTCTTAATTCTTAAATGTTAAACCATCAAGCTTTTATTTTAGTGGAAAACTGCAAGAGATTAAAGCTTCTCTTTTGTTGACAACAGCCCATCTATAAAGTTTGGGAAGATGTTTGGCGGATGTTGCGTTCCCAAATTCACATTATAAGCAGCCTAAACTCCCAACAATTATAGATATGAGTTTACACGGAGCAGCATTTACTGCAAAAAAAAACTGAGCTTTTGTTTATTTGTGTATTTAGGACGTTAGCAGAGTACTGCCCCAAACTGCAGTCTCTCAAAGTGAACCACTGTCACAACGTAACCGAGTCCAGTCTGGGCGTTCTGCGCCGGCGTAACGTGGAGATCGATGTGGAGCCTCCCCTGCAGAGGGCGCTAGTGCTGCTGCAGGACGTGGTGGGATTCGCTCCCTTCATTAACCTGCAGATTTAGCACAACATCTGGACCGTTCTGGAGTCCAGAAGAAGTGAGGTACCAGATCAGAACTAGCAATGAAACCAAAACTACCCCCATTTCGCCATTTATTCCAAAAAAACATTTCATATTTGTAAGCTTTCATCGAAATGCTTTTAATGTAGTTCAGTTAGTGGAAGCCTGTGTGAAATGTTTGTTTTGTTTCATAGGTCCCCTCTCATCCACAATCTTTCTCTGGAAGGCTGACTTCTGAAACACTTTTACACCAGAAGACACAACCATGAATCCATATTTCAAGCGCGTGTTTGTTTTAGTGTATTTTAGCATTTAAAAAGAAACTTTCTTTGGTGTGAAACCACGCTGCAGGCTTTCAGAATGAGGACTCGATCAGATCTGGTCCCATCGTTCATGGAATTTATGATCATCATTAGAAGGAAGTTGGTGAAAATATATTATTTATGGAAGCAGCTCTCTGTTTGCATGCAGGAACCAAATGTTGTATCATTTTGCACTCATGAAATACTGAAATATCTGCACTTTTCTGAACATTACAGTCCTTCAGCTTTACTGGACCATCAGATTTTCTCTCCGCTTCATTAGCCAAACCTGTAAACAGGAAGGCAGATCATCCAGGGAGCAATCCAGTCATGTTTTACAGAAGCAAACTGGTGTATTTAGAGCTCTGTGTTGATTTTATTCCCATTAACCTAATAATAGAAAAGAATGGCATTGTTATGTTTAGGAACTAAACACTATAGATTCGTATTTACATGTGATTTGTATGAATTTTGATTCATATGCACCTTTGAAACCTCAGTTTGAAAAAGATTGAAACTGGAAAATCAGTATTGGTTCTGATTTACTTCACAGGTTTGCATCGTTGTTTAAATAAGACAAATCTGATAGTATATTTAATATTGCTATCAAATTGGACTTTTTGCTGGGGTTTCTCTATATGTTGCATTCATAATGCTTCATCGAGATCCTAAATTTACAGAACTGAAACATATTATAAAGTGTGGCCAGGTCTGTAAAAAATGTTCCTATCACAATGTGCTTATTTTTGAATGCTGGAGGACTCTATTTGTTGCTTTATGAGTATTTCAAGGAGTATCAAGATACTGTAACAGGGCAGTTTTTTCTTTTTTTTTCTTTTTTTGGATAATTTTTAATATCACAATGGTTTATGATTTTTGCACATGCATTGTGCTTTAATGTGTTTTGTATAATTCTGTAAATGCGTGGTTGTAAATTAAGTGCATAAATGTTTTATGCAAATTGCTGAAAGAGTATAAAGTCTTGTGCAATACGATGCTTTGAAATATTATTTGGTCTTGGATCACATGGCAAGTTTGTGGTAATGCAATAGTTCACCCAAAAATGAACATTTGCTGGAAATGTACTCACCCTCAGGTTATCAAAGTTGTAGATGAGTTTGTTTCTTCATGGTGCTTGATCTGTGCAGATTTCTCTCCTGATTCAGAAAAGATGATTTTTACAATGCAGAAAGCGTTATTATGGATTATGGACACATTTCAACTCATTTCTTGATTGATTTGTTTCTTACAAACACACAGCTTTTTGCTTCAGAAGACGTTTATTGTTGGACTGGAGCGGTGTGGATTATTGTGATGTTTTTATCAGCTGTTTGAACTCATTCTCACGGCACCCATTCACTGCAGAGCATCCATTGGTAAGTGATGTAATGTTAAATTTCTCCAAATCTGATCCCATGAAGAAACAAACTATTGGACAGACTGCAGGTGAGTAAATTTGCAGCAAATTTTCATTATCGGGTGAACTGTTTCTTTAAAAGAGCAGGATGTTTTCAACCTTTTAACTTTATCACGCTATTAACCAGCAGAGGGCAGTGTAGCCTATGATTTCGGATGGATGAATGAATGGCTTTTATTAATTCCAGGAAGTGGGTATTTGCATTGATTGACAAACACCTGTTCTGTAAAGCATGGGTTTTAACTTTGAAAAGTCTTTTTTTTTTTTTTTTTGCAGTGTTAATGGGGTTTGGATCATAGATATGAAGGCAGAGATGCCGAGGTGTTTTACTTAAAGTCCTAAACAAGTTCAAATCCTGCTCCTGGTGCAAGAAAAGGAGGTTTACTCTCGATTAACTTGTACTCCACATGAATAGAGAGAAGTTGGTGTCCTAATGACCTGAATTACTGAATTATTAGTCATATAGCTTTATTATGCCTGTCGAGCCCTGAAACTCAAACTGTTTCTTGATTGTGAAACTTGTCAGATTTAATTTATAGGCTATGCATCATCTGAAAGGCAGCTAACTTTTTATTCAGCACGTTTCACAAGCAGTGAGTATTGAGACAAATAGAAAAAAAGGCTGAATTAAATTAAGAATAAGGATAGCAAACATGAAAAAAATAAAAATTGACATTGAAATTGTCTTATCGAATTCATAATTATACTACTACAGGAGTATAAATGCATCATCTCTTTTGTATAAATAGCAGGTGTTTTTTACGTAAAAATACAACTACTGTTTGCAATCTTTTTTTTTTCTTTTCTAAAATCTCCACAAAAAAGAGCAATAGAAAAAAAAAGTATTTAAAAGTTAATATAGCCTACATACAGGAAAAAAAGTATAACAGGATTTTGTCATATTTATTTGTGCCTACATTCTGTATATTTATGGTAAAACATTATACTGTATGTCTTTCTCCTCAAATAAAAAAAAAACTGCTCTTTCAGGTCTTGTGTGTTTCTCTGCAATTCGATATAAATCAGAAACAAATCACTTATAGGGTGATACCAGTAGTAAACGCACTGTGTTTACGTTTAGTATTTTCATAGACTGGCTTTATTAATTCGGGATCACGGCGGTTGTTCGGGGTTTGTTTGCCTCCTGAGACTCGACCTGAAAAACTCGTCACACCTGTCAGTAATTTCAGCACGCGAGCAATGAGCATGCGCACTGCGTCTGTACTGGAATACTAACGCGCTGCATACTGCATACTACAGAGAAATAGAGCAAGCAGGGAGAATGGCGATTAGCATGAAACAGATTCTGGAAACGGGCGGGGCTTAGCGGAGCAGACGTGCTCTAATTGGTCAGGGGCTAAATAAACATGGTTAATAATAATTATTCTTACTCAAAGTGTAGGGAAAGCTATTAATGTCTTGTTGATTTTATTTGACCGGATTTTCTCTGTCTTGCAGGCATATTATTTTCATTGCTATTTGAATTCAGTTTGAATGTGTCAACCCATAAATACTAATTATACACCTTACTTTGCAGTATTTATTAAGAATATTAAGAAGATAAAGAATTGTACGGATGTAGTTTCTGTAAACGAAAAAAAATATTATCATTGGTATTCCTCTCTTTTCTCCTATTTTTTTTTCTTTTTTAATTATAATTATGTGATTTTTCTATTTCTATATATGCATTACTATTTTTCTCTTTAAAGTGATCTTATCTTAGTGTTTATTATTTAATTTGTAAGTTTCTGTAACTAAGACATCGATGTCACGTGGTACGTGTTACGTTTCCCAGCGCTACTCTAGACGGACCAATCATAGTCAATTTTGATTACTAGGATATTTTTTTCGTAATCAATTTTTTATGAAGATAATTAGAATGAATTGCAATAATCATATCGGCTAATATGCTTTAAAATAAAAAAAAAATTTAAACGAATACACTGTTTAATATACAAATGTCTCTAATAATTTTGAATTAAATTCGAATGCAGCTCAAAGGAGGAGCCATCTTTATGAGCCACCGCGCGCCCCCTGGAGGAAGAACCACCAAATGTAACAGGTAACAGCAGCACTTTCCATCCTCTGTGCGTACTGCACTACTAGTAGGAGAAGTATGGTAAAGCGTGATTGAAAATACACCTCGTGCTCTTACCGGCTGGGCTGATGTCTTACTCTGTTAGTTAGACACACTCAGTTCTCTGCTGTCCTTCTCATTCCTCCGTAAAACACGAATGCATGACAGAGTCGAGGAGCTGTCCACTTCAGCACCGCCAGCAGGACTGTCCAGACAAACCCAGACTGAGCCTCTTGAGGATGATGAAGATGATGAAGATGATGATGCTGCTGCTGAGTGCATGCGGACTGCAGTAACACACACCAGCAGCAGTCAGCAGCACCACACACCCGCATTCCTCCATCCACACAGCCACCTGAGCCTCCGGTAAGAGTTTCTCCTGTTTCATGCGTGTCTGCTGGCTTTTATATGGAGCTGATGTCCTGATGCATTGGCATGCTGTTGCATGCAGAAACATTGCAGTCAGTCTTGGGAGAGTGTCGTATTCAAACACATGGATCAGTGTTGATTTCCACGAGATGTGGCCTGAGATTCCTTGTCCTAAAGGACACCGGAAAGGCGACCTTTAAATGCTCAAATAAAGCTGGAATATGTAGGTTTTGGGCGTTTTATCTTTCAACAGTGTAATAATTTTGTAAGTTCTTCGTTGGAATCAACCAGTTGATCATTCTAGGACGTTGAGGTCACTTTGATGCTCTGCATCTGTATTAATCTGAAAGATGTGATGTGGTTCAGTGCTGCTTGATTTTAAGATTTAGACGTCTAGTAGATGTTCTTTTCTCCTTTCTGATTTGCTGCTTGTGTTTTGATATGAAACCCTACATAAGTTTTTATGATATCAGCAGTTTGTTTTTGTATGCTTGTGGAAAGGTGAAGTGTGTTGGGGGTGTTTTAATGGATGATACTAATACAGTGTAGATATATGCAGAGTACAACTTAATAAGAAGAAAATGTAATGTACAAAAAAAAATTGGAAGCAAGTATTTTACACAATATTTCCACTAATGTACTATGGTATATTAACTAGGTTAATTAGCCAATATTGGTCTCTTTTGAGATTATTTGGCAATAACTATGGGAAATTAATTCACGTTTTAGTTCCCCTTTGTTTATTCATCAAATTTGGAGAAATGTAGCATTGCATAACTTGTTCACCAATGGATCCTCTGCAGTGAATGGGTGCCGTCAGAATGAGAGTCCAAACAGCTGATAAAAACATCACAATAATCCACAGCACTCCAGTCCATCAGTTAACATCTGGAGAAGACAAAAGCTGCATGTTTGTAAGAAACATTATTAAGACATTTTAACTTCAAACCGTTGCTTTCAGCTAAAATACAAGTCCATAATCCACAATAATGGAACGCTTCCTCCAGTGAAAAAGTGGTCTGGTCTGAATCAGGAGAGAAATCTGCACAGATCAAGCACCGTTTACAAGCCAAAACAGCTCTAAACAAATATGTGGGTGGATTTTGATGTAAGAAGAACAACAGGATTATGGACTCGTGTTTTAGCCGGAAGCAACTGTTTGAAGTTAAAAACAAATTAATGATAGATTTGTGTCTTACAAACACACAGATTTTCACTTCACGAAATGTTAACTGATGGACTGGAGTGCTGTGGATTACTTGTGGATTATTGTGATGTTTTTATCAGCTGTTTGGACTCTCATTCTGACGGCACCCATTCACTGCAGAGGAGCCAATGGTGAGCAAGTGATGTAATGCCTGGGGGTGAGTACATTTTCAGCAAATTTTCATTTTTGGGTGTCCTTTAAGTTGTATTGGCATTATATCGGCCTTCAGGCATCCTGCTCTCTAGAAATCAGTGTCTGCTCTGAACAATAAGATATAATGCCAATATACAAAACATAATGAGGACAGTTGAGACTTGCACACCATTTGGAATAGTATGTTGCACAATATTCACTTAAAATGCACTCAAAACCTCAAACAAAAAGTGGTCATTATTCACTGGCAAGACTGCTGGTATATTTCGCAATTGGCACTAGGAGAAACAAACACTTCAGTTAAACGGTCAAGGCGGCTCGGTTAACAGCTGATGCGATAACCTCAAATTGTCCAGGAAATTGGCAGATTAATCAGCCCGGCCAATACAGTGGTGTATCATTAGTGCTGTTCAAAGCTGTTAGGTCTCATTCAGTCGTTCGGTCCCTGTTGAAAGAGCCGTGTTTCTCTCTGTCTGGTTTTGGCGGTTCCAGCAGATGCTGTCCTGAGAGAGACGTGTGACTCCTTAAGGATGATGAATTATAGTGTCTGACACAAAGCTGCAGGTGCCGCGACCGTTCGGGATACAAATGGCACGTCCTTTAGCACAGCGAGAGAAAGAGCGAGAAAGCAAATAGATAAAGAGGTAAACAGACGATCAGATGGATGAAATTATGAGTCATGGCTTGTGTCGTCTGTCTGAGCGTCAGCTCTGATGTTTTGTCTTCATCTGCTGATGTTGCACAGAGGATTTCAGACAGCATGAAGAAAGAGAGATGTTATCCTGGATTGATGAAATCTCTCACTGTTTGTTCTGTTTGACCTGTAAAACCCCTCACATGGTCATATTTGCTCCTTTTTATCACAACATACTTATATTTAGTATCTTTTAGCTCTTTGAGCTAAGTTTTTTTAGCTTCATTTCAGATGTAAAGGAGGTTTGTATGCTAAACAGCTGATGAAATATCATGATCGGCATATTGTGATGCACATTTTTTCCCACTAGTATCTTCTGGAAATACTGGAAATGCACACTGATGGATTGCTAGTACTTCGGCACAGTAATTTAATCAAGTCATTATCTTTCATGAATGTCCTTAAAGCTGAAGTGTGCAATTTTGATTAAAAAAAATATAAACATTGTGGCACATTCAAATCATTGATTTTATTTGTTTGAGCAGTCTGGCACACCAAAATTATCTGAATCGCAAGACAGAATGAGTGATTGGGAAGCCTGTTTGAAAAGTTATTATTTTTGAAATTTTCTTTTAGTGATGTGGCGCCAAAATTACACATTTCAGTTATTAAAAATAAACAGATAAGAGTACAGTGAATTGCAAAATGTATGCTATTATGGTTCTTTCACTTCTCTGTATATTGATTTAGACTACCGTTCAAAAGATGTTTTTGAAAGAAATTAATACTTTTTTTTCAGCAAGGAAATATTGAATTGGTCAAAAGTGACAGTAAAGACATTTCGCATGCTACAAAAGAGTTCTATTCCATATAAATGCTGTTCTATTGAGATTTCTGTTCATCAAATAATCCTAAAAATCACAGATTCCACAAAAATATTCAGCAGCACATCTGTTTCAACATTGATAATAACCAGAAATGTTTCTTGAGCAGGAAATCAGCATATTAGAATGATTTCTGACGATCATGTGACACTGAAGACTGAAAGTTCAGCTTTGATCACAGCAATAAATTACATTTTACAATATATTCAAATAGAAACAAGTTATTACAAATTATAGTATTTCACAATATTACTGATTTTACTTTCTTTTTGATCAAACAAATGCAGCCTTAGTGAGCAGAAGAAACTTTAAAAACGATCGTAGCGACTCCAAACTTTTAAAGGGGTATTGTTCATTTCTTCACTTTTCATCCATTTGTGCATCATCCAGTATTTCTTTCTTTTGAAATATGGAGATTAAATGAATATTCCGTTATAGTGGATGTTCTGAATAATGTGTTTACATTACTGAGATATATTGATATCGAGCAGGCCATTTAATTAATGCCCAGTATTTTACTATTTTGAGATTATCGGCTAAAAACGTTCCTCGCTCGGCTGATTTACAGGAGTGCTTTGTGTCAATACAACATTTACCAGCAGCTTTAATAAATGGATACTGCACATTTTCTGTTTTTAATTTTCTTAGTCATTTTGAGTAAGCATAGTAAAATATCTCTTCATTTATATTGAGCAAATGTTATTTGCCATCATTAAGCATTATGTGAGTCATTGGCCACAATGTTCTCTAGACATCAGCCTAAACTCTAGTTTGCATCACCTAAAATTTTGCATGTAAACATAGCGTCCAGTGACATTGTATTCATCGGTTCTGATCTCTACTCTGGCGTCTCTCTCTCTCTCAGTCTCTTTCTGTTTGTCTGTTCAGTATTTTCCGGCTGTCGTCCTCTCATGTAACATGCTTCTTATGAGGCCCGAGAATCAGTGAGAAACTCTTTCATCTCTCCGCCTGCTGCCCACACATGCTTTCTGCTTCCTACAATCTCCTTCTTCTTTACACCCTCAATAACCTTTCATACGTTGCCTTTCACACGCTCCTGTCGTTCTCCCACTCTCTCCATCTGTCTCTAAATCACATGAATCAGTGCTTTGCATGCGAACTGTAATTCAGCTCAGAAATGCATTCGCCGTGCATGTCATGAGATCAAATTAATGATGCACTGACCACTGTAATCTGCATTTGCATTCAAATCAGTTGACTTGCACTTGCACCTTGTGACCTCATCTCAAGATATACTTAACTAAATACATTCCCTTTGCATAAGTTGGTTTGAGACCATTAGTACCATCAAACTCATGCCGTCTGACCAGCGCTAATTCGATTCAGACTCCATCTCTTGAGTTTGAAATGTGATTCATCCTGAATGTTATTTAATACCAAGTCTGAGATTGCATGCAGGGCGACCAGCTACTAATGTCAACCGTATGATCAAAAACTCATGGATTCTCATCCCGAATTCAAATCATTGGCTCTGAAAGGGTTTGTGTGGAAATGGCCTTTGTCGGACTGTTATGCATCTCGTGGATAATTGTGTTCATTTGTGTATAGATGACGGTTGAAGTGATTAGTGTGCATCATGAGGATTGAATTACAGTAATGTTGTGTGAGTGTGTGTGAGTTCACGACGTTAGAAAGGTGATTTGTTCATTTTCTATTTTGGAACAATTTATCATTTTCACTCACTATTAGACTCTAAAGTCCTCAGAGAGATAAAGTTTATTTAATATGTTGTGATGTAGTGCTTTATGTGTGAACCCAAGAGAGCTGAGTGAGCTGAAACCTGTCATGAACATGTCCAGGTCAAAGTTCACCTCAAAATTAACACAAAGAAATAAGAGACTATATTTGGCATATAACATTACATTATATTATTATAATTTCAAATAAATATTATTTTATGTGAATATATTTTAAAATTCATTATAAATTATATTTTAGTAATTTATTCCTTTTGATGCAAAGCTGAATTTTCAGCATCATTCCTCCAGTCTTCAGTGTCACATGATCTTCAGAAATCATTCTAATATGCTGCTTTGCTGCTCAAGAAACATTTCTGATTATTATCAATGATGAAACCGGTAATGCTGCCTAATAGTTTTTGTGAAAACCATGTTTTTTTGTTGTTGTTGTTTTTTGTTTGTTTGTTTTTATGATTCTTTGATGAATATACATCTTTTCATAGTATTTAAAAAAATATTTTTAGTCATTTTTGATCAATTTAATGCAACCTTTGCTGAATAAAAAAAAAAATGTATCCCCAAACTTTTGAACAGTAAACTTATATATTTATTTATATATAATTTGCACATTTGTACATCATAGTATTGTTTGTGCTTAAATTTTTGTAATTTAATTTATGATGATTTAAATATTTTAACAACAATCATTGAGATTCTAATTCTAAATACTAATAAAACGGATACATTGATTATTTAGGTCAAATG
Source organism: Sinocyclocheilus rhinocerous (assembly GCF_001515625.1). NCBI lineage: Eukaryota > Metazoa > Chordata > Actinopteri > Cypriniformes > Cyprinidae > Sinocyclocheilus > Sinocyclocheilus rhinocerous. The sequence goes on from NW_015630984.1 coordinate 273,134, forward strand.
TGTATAATTGTCATGCCAGTAAGTTCACAAAGCAATTTTGATGTTCCTAAAAATGAATTTCATGTTTATGCAAAAGACAATTTCTCATGTTTTTTTTATTTGATTTTAAGGAACATTGAGGGCTGGACGTGTTTTCATGAGAACCAAATTATACGGATCTGTAGGTGTAGAAGGATATGTAAAAGACAATTTCTCATGTTTTTTTTATTTGATTTTAAGGAACATTGAGGGCTGGACATGTTTTCATGAGAACCAAATTATACGGATCTGTAGGTGTAGAAGGGGTTCATCCACTCCCTAAAGGTCTCTGATTAGCCGTGTTAATGGAAGGCCTGGGCTCAGGACTGCAGGTATGTTTGTGTTTCACAGACTGAAGCTGATAAATCCTATTAAGTAGAGGAGGAGAAAGTAGGTCTATAGGAACTCACTCTCTCTGAGTGTGTGTGTGTGTGAGAGAGAGCGCTAATAAGACACATTGGACCACATCAGCACATGCTATTTTTGGCTCTTTCGGTGGTGTTTGCTAAGGCGAACACTATTACTTCACTATTACTATCACTCATGCTTAGCGTGAGGGATTTGAACAAACTCCTGACACTTTGGCATGTAATGTCACATGTTATTGCATTACAGACGTGAATGATTCCTCAAGTCATGTCGCATGTTTGAAAAGCAATTTACATGCTTTCCAGCTTGTAAACATAATGTTAGGTCACAGATCATTTCAGACAGACAGACAAGGTTTCTGATCTTTGGTATTATTATAATGATTAGCAGAGGTATAATATGGAAGACTGAAAGTCACCTCTGTCGCCTGACTCGTATGTCTTTTTGACAGCACAGAAGTAGTGGTGAAAGTGGCAATGAAATGATTCATTGTAGCTTATAAAACAGAAAAGATCGATCCAAATTCTGATTGCATGAGCCACTTTCAAAGGCGTTGTAAAATGACAATGCAAACCTCTAAACATGCGTATAATCATTTGATTGATTGATCATAACTGGCTTACAGTGATGCTAATTAACTATTTATTGTATATTATATATACAATAATATATATATATATATATATATATAATTTATTTATTTATTTGTTTGGTAGAAGAGTTGTTGATTCTTATACTATTCATTTATTATTAAGAAATTAAAATATACATTTTTGTATTATTATTATTATTATTATTATCGCTGTTGTTTTAATATTAATATTCTATTGCTCATTCCTATGGTTGGGAGTTGAAATGTCCCTAAAAGTTTTTAAACTTCTGTGTGAAACTCATCCCGCACCATATTGTGCTTTTGTTCAGAAAACATAAAAGTAGTAGTTTTATAAATAGAATTTCAGCAGGTTTGGGAGGTGTTTGTGCTGTGTAAACATCATTTCTCTGTAGTTTTGTGGACTTGTGTTTTTGGCATCTCTGTGTTCATGGAGAATATGACAGCTGCTGTTGATCAATCTTTTCTGAATACATTTCAGGAATGAGGACAAGTCACAGCACATTTATGATATGAGGGCTCAACCATCCCACGCACACTTTCCCCTTCTCCAGAGCAGGGGTTGTTGATGTGTTATTATGACCCTATTTGTGTTTATTTACTTAATAATGAGACTTTAAATTATATGTCAGTTTAAGGGAAAGTTTATAATTCAGCATATGTCACCATTTCTATTCAGCTTTGCTGCACTGATTTAAAAAAATATGAAATTTACAGTTAAAAAAAAAATTGGCAGCTGTGGTTGCCAGAAATGTACTGTAAAAAAATGCAGTAACAACATTTGACATATATATCATCCAGTGTTATTTTAGTATCATTTAAGTACTATTATAGTTTTCATTAATAAATTGAATCAGTTTTTATTTTTATATTTTCTGTTTTCATTTTAATTTGAGTTAGTTTTAGTAATTTTATTGTGTTTTTGTCATTTTTTTTGTATATATTATTTATATATGCTATATTATGTCTATAAAGTTTTTATTAATTTTTTAAGTTCAGTTTTAGTTTTAAATTTATTACAGTTTTATTATAGTACATCAAGTTCTTTTTCACTTCCAAAAACTGTAAACTTAACATTATTTTACTGTAAAATGTCCCAATATGTCTATTACAGTTTTTCACTGTATATAGGGAATGTACCATTAACTAATTAACAGGTTTTTAACGTAGCGTTTTTACAGTCTTTTACAGCTAAAATTATGATAGTTTTTTACAGTGAGCGTTTGTTACATTTGTTTGTTTATGCATTTCATATTAATAATTTTGCATATTGTTGAACCTTTGGAGTTCATGCTAATATTAATAAATGTAATTGTGTTTACTTTCCTTTTCGATATACAGATATGGTACTGTTTTTAAACTCCACTTGATGTTTGTAGATAAGGTTAAACTCCTACACATTACCTGTAGAGGCCTGTTCTTTTAACAGAAAGCATTTGACATTCAGCAGCCTACTTCAGAAACTTGTTTTCTGTCAGAGTGACAGGTGTGCCTCTGGACAGGAACCAGTGTGAATTATTTGAAGTGTCGTGAGAAAGTGAATGAGTGACAGACAGGAAGGGAAGGGGAGAGGGAGAGAGATGGCGTTCATTCAGATGGAGTCGTTCGACACGAGGCCCGTCTCTATGGCTACGGCTTTCGCCTCTCTGTGCTCGACAGAACGACGTCCTTATAATTCAGGGCAAATGAATGCATCAGTCCCTAGAAAGATGTTAAATCCACGCGGATGAGTTTGATCAGAAGGAGCTTTGCTGTTATGGCGGTCTTGATGTTGTGTTCGCCCTCTTTTGTTCTGGTTGTCATTCTCATGGGCGGTTTTCCTCTCTTATTATCTTCTATCTATCTTATTATTATCTTCTAAAATTGTATTCTGTCAATTTTAGCATATAAATGACCTTGTAAAAATTATTTCTTGAATTTGGAAATAAACCAACTGTAAATTATGGATTAAATTACTGATTATTATGGATTGTTTAGACTTATCTGTTACACTTTAAAACTTGAATTTTGAAGTTGTGAATAAATCAAAGATTATTGGTTATGTTTTATAGAGCCCGACCGATATATCATTTAGCTGATATTATCGGCCGATATGAGCTTGTCGCCGATATATCAGTATCGGCGAATATGCCGCCGATATAAAATTTTTTTTTTTACAGAAACATATAACGCAGATTAAATGCTTCTGAATGGTCAGTGTAAAGTGAAAGTGACATGACATGGACCTTTGGGTTACGAGTCCGACTCTCTAACCATTAGGCCACGACTTCCCGAACATATAGGTAGTGTAGAGATGCGCGGATGAGCTCAAACTTCACCCAAGTCTGCTGCTTCAAATTATCCACCCGCCACCCACCCGCACCTATATTTGATCGTCACATTACAATGATTCTAATTCTTAGTTTTGCATGATGATATGATGAATGGATGGCTCATTTTTAACAGCAGATTCAGTGACGTTAGAGACTAGAGCTGATCTGCGCATCACGGCACGCGTCTGCGGTGCATTAAAGCCTGTGTTATGGCCACCGAAGCTGTCTTTTTTTATTTATATAACCGGCTGTTTATACCGGCCGCGCCACGGCCCAGAACTCATGCTTATCACATCGGTCACATCACATCACGCAGCGCACGTCCGGTGTATGTTGTCTACACTGGATGCAGTAAACTGATGCCTCGTTGGCTAGGTCTATTTATGACGTGCTGACACAAAGTTCAAATGATTTTCAACGGTCGCTTTGTCGCGTCCTGTTGTGGTGCAGACACAGTGTCAGCATAGTTTGTCAGTACAGTCAATAACGTAGCAGATTGAAAAGTTAGTATCTTTCTGCAGTCCAATAGACTGCAGTGCGGTGGTGGTTTGAGTCTGTTGAATGGTGATTTAACGCTACGTTGTCACCTAGTTGGAGAGACTCAATGCTAAGTAAATAAACAACAATGTCCCCGTCTTTTACTCTCACAATGAGCTTATCATATTCGTTTGCTACATTAGTAGGGCCCTATGATTTCCGCGATGCAGAAAACATGGA
>NW_015630984.1:277586-300116 GCF_001515625.1 Sinocyclocheilus rhinocerous
GGTGTCAGCATAGTTTGTCAGTACAGTCAGTAACGTAGCAGACTGAAAAGTTAGTATCTTTCTGCAGTCCAATAGACTGCAGTGCGGTGGTGGTTTGAGTCTGTTGAATAGTGATTTAACGCTACGTTGTCACCTAGTTGGAGAGACTCAATGCTAAGTAAATATACAACAATGTCCCCGTCTTTTACTCTCACAATGAGCTTATCATATTCATATGCTACATTAGTAGGGCCCTATGATTTTCGCGATGCAGAGAACATGAACAGAATCGCGGAATCCAGTCATAAAAACAGAATTTACTGTATAATGCGGAATTTCATGGAATTTGTCCTGTTGTTTTGGCAGTAGCTTGCTTGCCCTACACAGTTACCTTGTTCAATTTCTTAATTCAAGTTATATATATTTTGCTCTATTTGTGTTAAGTTATTTACAATAAGTGAAGTGAAGTTTATTGTTAAGTGCACTGATGTCAGACTCATTTTGAATAATAAAGCTTATTGTTAAATTGTTAAATACCCTGCCTAATATCGGTAACTGCATCGGCCCCCAAAAAACCCATATCGGTCAGGCTCTAATGTTTTATAAGAATTTAATAAGAAGAATAAAAATTCTATATAATACTATATTTTATATGAAAAAAACTGTTTCAGTCTTTCTACTTCAAAATTGCCGGTTTAATTCAGTGTGTTCTTTTTAATTATTTTTTAACTTTTGTAGCGATTTCTGAGTGAAAATTGTTTTAAAGTAAATTTTACACCTAAAAAAATAGTAGAAACAGTTTTCACTCAGAAATTGCTAGTAAATTTGACAATTAATTTCAAAGAAATGGCAAATAACATAGATTTAAGCATGAAATTTCAAAGTAGAAAGACTGAAATAGACATAATCATAGTATCCTATCCTAGTTTTAAATTTAAGTGTGAGAAGCCAATAAAGCCAATTCAGTGTGTTATAAAAACATCTTTAATTCAACGTGTTGAATATATATGTGTGTGTGTGTGTGTGTGTGTGTGTGTGTGTGTGTGAAAATTCCTCTTTTTTTATAGCAGACAAAAGTCCAATTTTGAGTCTTCAAGAAAGTAAATGGTGTACATTTTTCATTGTTGATTTCATGTTGTCTTGAAAATAGTCAGCTGGCTGTCCTCTGAAGCAGAATCTCAGGACGGAGGTCAGATAGTCATGCAGAGGCTAATATTAGCACAGATCTGACTCTGTGCCTGCTGAAGTTAGAGAAGGTTTCTGTGTCACTGTTTAATGAGACTGTGATTCTGCCTGTAAACATGCAGAACAGATACCCGAGGGGGGCCATTACGGCTCTTGAAGTGTCTCATTCTTTCCTCTGTTGTATAACGTGTTTGTGTTACAGGTGGTTCTGTTGTTATGGTGAACTCAAACTCATTCTCAGGTGCAATGAAAACTCATAAATGTGAATCTCACGAAGCCTGTCAACATGCATTTTCCTTTTATATTTTTCGAATAGACTGCACAAGGAATTTTGGACAATAAAATAGTGCAGCAGACTGTGATATTTAGCGAGGCCTTTAATGAGGAAGGTTATAATGGACAGAGTAAGCGAGCTGGTGATAAAGGTGTGAAGGTGTCTGTTTAAATGGCCCCAACGGCACATATGGTATTCAGTGAATTAGCTGAGATGGCCTGTAATTCTCCTGCCGTGCAGACGGATGAGTGAGTATTTTTGGAGAGAGAAAGTCCAGGGAGAAAATGAGTGAAGGAGAGAGGGATGTTATTGTGAGCAGAGTTATACAGTAAGAGCATGTGTGTTTGTGTGTGTTTGTGTGTGTGTGTGTGTGTGTGTGTGTGTGTACTATTGTTTGTACACGTGTGTTTTGATACAGAGATGCACATTTTGATGATAGAGGCTGCAATGGACTCGCTTATCTCATTTAATAACAATTTAATATCAAATTATGAAATTGATTGCTTAAACAGTTAAAGCAATAGTTAACCCAAAAAAAGGAAAATGCACCTGACATTAGTTACTTCCATTTCATGTTATCTCCAAAAAGACGAGAATTTTTAACGTTGACTGCTTTTATACAGATAGGTTAGTTTAGTTTCCTTTTATTTGAGTGAGCAATTGTTCTGTTCGCTCAAATCAAATGCACATATGAACACCTTTTTCCCAAACGTAAACATGTAGAATATGTGTACTCAGATGTAAAGTTTGCTGATGTGTTGGCAGTTTAGTGGATGTTATGGAAGACCGTTTCCACCACAGAATAAAAAAGGTAAAGTTTTCATGAACACAATTCTTTTTTCTCACAATTTTGAAGGGCTAGAAATTGCAAGACATAAAATCAGAATTGTGAGATATAAAGAAAAAAAAGTCTGAATTGTGAGATTAAAAAGTCGCAATTACCTTATGCTTTTTATTCTGTGGCAGAAACAAACAAACAAAAAACAGATTTAAACTCAGAATTCAAAATTGAAAATTGTGAGACATGAACTCGGAATTGCAAGAAAAATCTGAATTCTGAGTTTATATCTCTCAATTCTGTTTATATCTTGCAATTCTGACTTATTTTTCTCAGATTTGCAAGAAATAAAGTTCAAATTGTGAAATATCAACTTCAATTGTGAGGAAAAAAAGTGAGATAAAAATGACCTTTTTCAGAATCTTAAAATATTTCGTTTTCATTATACATGATAGTTTTTCATTGTTTAAACCCTTTTAAAATCCTGAAAACTTCTGTTTAATTAGAGGTTTAAATGATATAAATCACAGATTTTTTAATGTGGTTTCAGACTTTTGAGTACTTTTGAATGTGCACAGGTCATGACTTAAAAAAATCATCTGTTTGACATTGTAAATCTGTAGCAAATTATTGTTTAGGTAGCTGAGCTGGATCATATTGATAAAAACTATGTATAGGTTAAAATGCCCAAATGCAGTAATTTTTAATAGCCATCAATGGAGAAAGATATTTTTGGGTCCAGATGGTGTTACGGAATCTACCAGCAGGGGCTAACTGGGGCATGCTAACCAGCAAATCCTTGACCTGGTCTAGATACCAGACATGTACATTTAATGTGAGCCAGCAGAAGTGCATTACTTTCGGTTGTGTGGGCTTACATTCAGTAACAGTCCGGCTTCGCTGTAAAGAGCCTTTCTGGGAGTAAATGGTGTCAGTGGAGGTTTTCATTTTAGAAAGTAAAAGGTTGTGTGCATGCATGCCCTGTTTTAGAGAATCTCACTGATTGATTGTTAACATGAGAGCGGCTTTCATTTATCCTTCACTTGTGCTGCGGCATCAAAGTCAATGACATGCGCCTGCACTTTCAGAAGAGCATGTTAGTGTGTATATGTGTGTGTGCAACACACATGAGATCCTTCAATCAATCACCGGGCGTCTCAGAGGCTGCGGGAAGCACTTTTCTAGAAGAGAATCATATTTCCAAGTAAAATAATACACAATTGCTTATTTTTACAGGTGTATGTGTGAAAATGTATGGAGCACTTGATTCTGATTCGTCAGTCATGGCATTCTGCAAAAATGCCCAATTCATGTCGATTCATTCCCTTATTTGAAATTTCCCTTGCATGGTTTAGGGGAAGGTATATCAGTATTTTCTTCTATATAAACGCAGCTAATATTTGTAGGCCTGAATGGGAGTTTACTGTATGAGTCACTGAGGTTTAGGGCATGACGTAAATCTTTGTGTGTAACTATGTAGGATTTTAGGGATTAATTTATCTGCTAAGCAGTAAATAAGCCCATCCCTTCATGCAGATGGTCAATTTGGCATTTCTCAAAAAGAATGGTTTTGTTAAAAATATTGCCAAAAAAAAAAAGATTTCAAAAAAGTATGACAATGAAATTCAGTCCAGAAGTCTCTTTCCAGTGGTGTATTTAGTCTCTGCTGGAGAACATTCTCTCTGTTTGTTTAAGACGCATTGGTTAAACGGATGGGTGAACGGTAGAATGAGTATGTCATCAGTGGAAAAAAAATGAGTCAGACGAACGATGCTGACATAATCAGGTTGCTGCCTCTCGATAATTTAATTTCCACTGATATGTCATGACCGAAAAATGTACTGTACTTCTCTGCCACATTGCTTTGTTTTACAAATTTTGGATCTTGGAGCAATTTTAGTTGTTCTTACAGGCCCTGTTTTAGCAATTAATGTTAACATGAAATGCAACTCACAACCCGTGATGTACCTGTGATACAGAATATTTAAGTCATTTTTGTTCATATAATTATGTTGTTTAAAAGCAACTTTACAGCAAAATCATGCAAAATCTTGAGCAAACCAAAGGCAACTGTGGCCAGGAAAAAACTTCACAAAATGTTGAGGTTGCATTTGTACAATTGCAATTTATTAATTGTCTGTCCTTTTTTCCTGTGTTAGGTGCAATGGTCCATGCCATCTCTGTCTGTAGTAGCTGGTCTGGAAGGAGAGGGTATCTGAAAAACGACAACTCCATGAACTAAAAATACACTCACAAACAAGTCACAGGAATTCACAAACTGACCAGAACAGGAAAAGGATCTCTGTTTCATTCTGTTCATCTCTTCTTCAGTCTTCATCACTGTTATGACGCCATGTCTCAAACAGGGAAAGTCCTTCATTTGTATGTGGAGGTGAGATCCTCACCAGAGCATGATGGGAAAGGTAGTTCCTGTGAGACGACAGTGGAGCAAGATGGTCCCGTTGAGGCTTTGACCAAATTAGCACAGGCAGCATCTGGATTTCCCGCACCTCCCAGCAGCTCATTCAAACCAAATGTTAGCTTCAGACTACAGCCTTCACACAGTTCTTTGGATTCCCCTCAAAGATGCAGCATTCCCCAACAGGAACCATTCCAACAGGTGCCCTCTGTCCTCAACAACAACATTGACAGTAAACAATTAAAACATGCCCACTCGTCATACTCCGGACAGACATCTGGTCCCGGAACGCCTTGTCAAACCTGCAGCCATCACAAGAACTCTAAACCAGAGCTCCGACAGAGGTCCGTGGTCACTTTCAGCTACATTGAGAAGGCCCAGATCAAAACCGTAGAGAGTCCTTGTAATAGCCCCGGTGGAATAAAGGAGGTAGCGGCTTGCCCACGTAAGAGGTATTGTGATCCAGTGTGGTCGCAACCTGCGGAATCTTCCTGCAATAATAGTCCATTTCACCAGCACATAGGTTCTACTTTGAATTCTATCGGTCAAGTTGCAACACAGCGAGCCCTGAAAGAATTTGGGTCTCCCCAATTGAGGTGTAAGTTTTCTCATTGCTCAGAGTGGAGTCCAGAGTTTCATCAACACCAGAGGGAACGATGCCAGTCTTGGGCAGGTCCACCCATGCCAAACTGCAGTGCCTACCGCCATGATCCTGACCCAGGCAGGGTAGGAGCTGCGTGTGGTGTCCACAAAAGCCCAGCATCAGATGCTTTCTCATCCCACACAGGGCACAACAGCCAGCAGAAATCCACCTCCAGGTCCCAAGGATGCCCCAAGCAGAACCTCATTTCAAAGCAAGACTGCTCTGCTCCAGTCAGTCAAAGTTCGGGAAGCTGGGGTGAAGGCAGGCCTCTGTCAGAGCAAAGGACCAGCCTCACAAACACACCCACTCATGGTTTGAACCAGCTGAGTGGAAGCAATAACTCCTCAGCTCTGAACAATCCTGAGATAGTCCACAAGATTGCTGAAGAGGCCACCAAGGTGTCAACAATTTTCAACGAGGTCCGAAGTTCTCCTCCTCCCGTTGTTTTTGGGGGTTTGTCTAATCTAAGCAGCACAAACTATGGGTATCCTTCTAGAGAAATCCAGCATGAGACCTTACAGCAGAGTCCATTGCAGCATTCGGCTGTCAAGATGAACATACCTGTGCATGAAGACCGTTCTACGACAAATGGGGTGCATGAAGCACCAGCTACTAAGAGCTCGGATTTAGGAGATGACCTGGCCAATCACTCATTCTGCTCTGTCCCAGTGGGAGGAGACCCTGATTCTCCGGCCCTTCCATCACGTCTTCTTCGTCCAAGTCTGTCCAAAGCAGATGTGTGTTCTCCACTCCGAGATCCTCGCCAGCTTAGAGCTGACCTGCCAGTCTCTGACAGCCCCACTTTACACCGTCACAAGCCTCCACAGTACACTGGAGAGGAGTGGACATCTGGGGAACCCTGGTTCCTGGACGAGGAGGACTGGGATTACCATGTCATCGCAGAAAGCGTGGAGATCTCCAGGCGGTTGTTTATCGGTCAGAGTGTGGACGATTCTCCGGTCAGTTGGACATCTAGACAACAGTGGAAAGAGCAGGCAAAGAAAGAGGAAGGAAAGTTCAGTTTGTCAGAAAAACTTGAAGGTAATCTCAACAGCAGCAGTCCAGTGTATAGAAAAAGCGATAGGGTTGAGGTCATAGAACGAGGACAGGAGAATGTGAGCAATTCGTTATGTAAAGCAAACCACAGCCCTGGGGAAAGTGTAGAGGAGATGACCAGGCTAACACAGCAACAGAAACGGGCAGAATGGAGGAGAAGACAGGCCTTGCTTCTAGGGCCGGTGGTATTAGAAGAGGGAGATGGGGAGAGAGGAGAGGACGAACAGGGGTTTGGAGATCAGCAGGGTTTGGTTGGGTCATCCCCGAGCTCTAGTGGAGTAACGGGAAGCCTAGGAGACAGAGATTGCATCTCACCTGAGTCCAGCCAGAACAGCAACCAATCGGATCACCCATCATCAGGAATACAGGTGAGACCCTGTTCATGAAAGCATTCTTACATTTAATGATTGAATTCAAACAATGTTCATTACAGTGTTCCTTCTAATGAATGAGGCCCGTTATTTGCTAGTACATTGAGTTCACTGTTTATTATAAGCTAATGTGTTTATATTGTGTGGGTGTTGCAGTCTGATGGCGGTTCTTTAGTGCCAGGTCCATCTCTGCACTGTCAGAAAATTGCTCGTGCCAAGTGGGAGTTTCTGTTTGGCACTCCAGCAGAAAACACTGCCAGCAAACAAGAGAAGAGTAAGTAGCCTGTTGACCTCTTTAATATCAGTTTCAGTGATCACTTAGATTCATCATTAGCAATTAAGTGTTGTTTTCTAGGATTATTTTAAGGCAGAAGTACATTTAGGTGGTTTCAAGTGAATGAAAGTGTTTGAGTAACTCACCACATTGAGTGTTCTCATATGAAAGTGGAATAACACTTCAATATAACTGAGCTGAAATACAGTCATCAACAAAACATTGTCGGTATTAACCCAAATTGATATAGTTCACTTCATAGCTGAATAAATATTGTTTGTTATCCACCTAGATGTTCCAGAATCCTCCACAGCTCCACCAAGTGGCCACTCCACCCCAATACCACCCTCTTATCTGCCATTGGAGGAGCTTGCTCTCAGAGCTAATCATGACGTCCAACACGTGGAGGTGGAGCTAGTGACCCCGCCCCCCGCCACCCCAGGCACCTCCCCCAAAACAGGCATAATTCGGAGAACTTTGAAATACTCCGAGACCGATCTGGACGCCGTTCCGTTACGATGTTATCGGGAGACAGACATAGACGAGGTGCTGTTAGCAGAGCAAGAGGACGCTGACTCAGCGTTTGGAAGTAACCGAAGTGTCATGGGAACTTCCTGTGCTGGGAGCAGCCCGCTAGGAGAGATGCCGAATGAAAGAACAGATGGACAGGAGGATGGAGAGGAGGAGGAGGAGGAGGAGGAGGAGGAAGAGGAGGATGATGTTGCGAGCTGGGTCACTGTCAGGATGCAGGGTGATGTGAGGAGGCTGTTGGCCGATCAGGAGCGAGATGAAGAAGAGGAGTTTTACAGCATGATGCTAAAGAGGTGGGAAGTGGCAAACACACAATTTTTTTTTAAGAAGCGATTAAACTATTCATTATGGTTCAGAATATCAGAAATAACAAGCCTATCTTTTTCTAGGCCCCAAGATCGTTTCAGTAACGACCACCCAGCTCTAAAATCTCCCATCCTGGTCCGTGGTCCTCGCAGAAGGTCCGGAGACAGTTTGGACACATTCAGCCGGCATTTTGAGAACATCATGGAGTCACACCGTGCCAAGGGCACCTCCTACAGCAGTCTGGACAGTCTCGACCCTCTGACCTCTAGCACTCAAAGTGTCCTGACCTTTGACCTCCCCACACTGACTCCACAGGTGCAGGGTCAGATCTACCAGAGTGCCCGGCAAATCGTGGAGCTCAGCTTCGCTCCATTGGCACACATAGAGATGCCCAGCCTTTCAGAGTCGGCGCTGACGATAACAGGCGAGACGGATGCCACACGAGCGCCATCCAGTGAACGTCTCAGCAGCGGGTCCGACGATCGCAACGGACAGAGCTGGCAGAGCAACCCACCACTTTCACTGCCCAGGTTTGTGTCATTTTCATCACTGAAGTGAGGAATTGTATGTTTTGGGTAGAAGAACTTAATAATGTGCTCTGGTTGTAGAAGGTCATCTGTGTAGTATGGAAGTATGCCATTCTGAGGCTTGTCCAAATACTCACACTTGCGGTCTTGGCCACTTTGGGAGCACATGCATGCAACAGAAAGTAAGTGCACAAGACTGTCCCAGGACTTAAAAACACGACTCAAAAAGTGTATCCCATCATGCATCATGTTCTGAAAATAGCCCGCCAGACTTTTTTGCCAAGATCTCGCGAGAGGTTGTGGAAACCTTTCCAGTGTAAGTTTAATGTTGATAATAATTAGATATTTAGGTGGTGTTGCATGTTTTATTGGTGCAAAGATGAGTATATTTATTTTGTACAACATTTGCAACTGCTTTTTATCACTTAATTAGAAGCACCACAATTATTAAATAGTGTCGTCTGTTATAGGGACTACTGAACAGACATTTAGAAGTGTATTTTAAAATGAGAAGTATTGAAAATCAAAATAAACCTCTATAAACGCTTGCATTTTTGCAACACTATATGTGAAAAGTTGTGGTCTTCAGGTCCACTTGAACACTTATAGGAAATACGTCATGTAAGTATACAAGTGGTCAAGTGCAAAGACTGCAAGTGTGTGTATTTGGACAAGCCCTGAGTAATATGTTCTTTGCAATAGCTCTGTTTCTCCAGCAGAGGGAGTAAGCAAGCAACAGTTTCATTTGAAGTAAAACATACTGCGATTTTTGTTTACTACGACTTAAATATTGGTGAATCTTACGTAAACCGCCAAGAAATGTTCAGGTTATATTTCACCCCATAATCAAGAGTACTTTTTGTGAGATTGATGTAGAGGTTACCTGATATATTACCCCAAACCAGGGTTTAGGGTAACTAAGTAATCAATATAAAATAATATGTTATATTTAATGTATTTTATTTATTTTTTAATATATGTACATTTCATTTGCAGCTTGGTTTGACAGGTTAACGGTGAATTGCTTGAGGTGGATTCTAAGCAATATTTATTTTATCTATCCAAGTGTAGCGAATTTACTGCGTAATGATTCTGAATGACCTATTAGTCTATTGGTTTAACCTTTTCCATCTGCTGTCCCTGTGACTTGACTGCAGGCTGAGTTTAGACAGGTGTGTGTGTGTGTGTGCGCGCGTGCGCGCTATTGCTTGTACATGTGTGTTTTGATACAGAGATGCACATTTTGATGATGGAGGCTGCAATGGACTCGCTTATTGTGTGTGTGTGTGTGTGTGTGTGTGTGAAGGACAGATGAAAGGCAAAGACGATTGCTGGCAGAGAACAGAAGTTACTGCCGCATAGATCACCTTGAGACACATAGAAACCCAGGAGGCTAGGAATAGTTTGAGAAATTATATATATATTTTCAATCAGAGGAATGTTGCTCCATAAATCCTTATTTATAGGATGAATAATGTGATATTTTATATGTCCCATGTCTCTATTCTGTTTTTGTCTTATAAAAAAAAAAAGTTAGCACCTGTTCTAAATGTTGTGTATTTGGAAGCACAGTGAAGCACTGCTCTACAATATTACACTACCATCCTGTAGTAGCTAAAGTAAACCACTAGGTGGTGACAGTCATTCATAAGTTCTATTTGCAAAGGCGTCAGTATTATTAGAATCAAGCACACCATTAGAATTAAAAGAATCACTATTGCAATTGCCCATGATGATCAAACTTCACACATTTCATCAGAAAATATTGTATTGAAAATCCCTAAATTGGATCAGGTGCAACAGTTTTAAGTATAAACACAACATACATAATGGATTTGCACTGGTCAGCCAACCTATGAACCAATCAGATCCTCCTTAGTTGTCTTATAATGAGTGCTCATTTGTTATGCCAATTAAAATGTGTCTGTTGTTCATTTAGCATGGCAGGAACAGTAGCAGCATTGTGGAGGTGCTTAGCCAAACGTTAAGCCCAGTGACACAGAAAACCCCAGTCTGAACTCTTTCTTTAGCTTTCTCCATTTCTCTCTTTCGTTCTGTTTCGACTACATAGGTAAGAGTGCAGAGAACATAGTATAAGGTTAATTTTTAGCTTTCTCCATTTCTCTCTTTCGTTCTATGTTTCGACTACATAGGTAAGAGTGCAGAGAACATAGTATAAGGTTAATCATCAAGTGGACTGTATGTGAATATACACTACAATTCAAAATTTGATCGGATCGGTAAGATTTTTTTAAAATGTAAAATTTTTACAGTTTAAATTAACTGCTTTCTATTTAAATATGTTTTAAAATGTAATTTATTGCTGTAATCAATGAATTTTCAGCATCATTACTCCAGTCTTCAGTGTCACATGATCTTTCAGAAATCATTCTAATATTCTGATTTGTGACTCAAGAAACATTTCTTATTATTACCAATATAGAAAACTGTTGTGCTGCTTTATATTTTTGTGGGAAATGATACATTTTATTTTCTAGATTCTTTGATTAATAGAAAGTTCAGTATTTATTTGAAATAGAAGTATTTTATAATATTATGCATGCATTTTAATGTCTCTTTTGATCAATTGAATGCATCCTTGCTGAATGTCAGTTTCAGAAGCATGCCAGTTATCAAATATATGAACAGACTTATTCTAACTTCCCCATGCACTGATTTATTGGCTGTTTACCGCAAAACTGTACTACAGCGTTTTAGGTCTGACAACCACACTTACTGTAAATGCAGAAGCAAATACCTTTAATTATGATTCAATGTGTAATTTTCAATCTAAGTGATTTTAGTTGTAGCCGGTAAATAACTAAAATATGTCCAGAGAAAAATTAAACACTCATTTGAGCAGTGAATGTATTCATTTGCAGTGTGTGTGTGTGTGTGTGTGTGTGATCAAATGGTTCATTATTCAACTATTCTAAAGAGAATCATGGGAAAGAAAACATGAGGTTTGTACATTTTAAAGAGTGTGTGAACTGAGGAGCCGCTGTAGAGGGAGAGATTGAGAGATGTTACATGCCACACCGCACTGAAGTCATTAGAGCGTCAGCAATGTTCACAAAGAGAGAGAAAGCAGTGGGAAACTCTTTGGGAAGGAAATATCTGGCAAGTTTGTGAGCTAAACAGTTCAAGGATGGATTGAAATTTCAGGATCTTTGGAATCAAGATATTTAACGACTAAAAACAGATTGATTCAGTCACAAAGAGATTCAAACAGCAGCATTGGTCTCATATGTCCACAAACACCTGAGGAGATGAGTGAGAGCGTAGTCTCTGGACAAACGGCTCAGGTGGACTGCGAAAAGCTGAGCATTAATACAAACATGGCTGAAGTCCAGAGAGTCGCATCAGAGAGGCGTTTTGGCAGAGATGGTCTGAGAAAAAAATCCCACTCCGTGTTTTGCTGGCATTGCTCTGCGCTGAAGGAGAGGAGCGTCCTGACCCGCTGTCACACACCGTACAGGTAGAAACTGTTTGGACAGGATGCAGATCATCACTGTATTGCTGTATTAATCTGTCATTGTCCTAATGAATGTAATGTAGCAGTATTTAGCAGAAAAGGCTAGCATTACTATTTTTATTGTTTATAAATTGGTATTAGAAAACTAGAAACGACCCAGAACACCTACAACGGGCAAACAACACTCACTTTTGAGAATCTTCATAAAATGTTCAAATTATTACAGTGAAGTTATTTTTATTAATGCATTTTTTTCTCTTTGGTTCTTACAAAATTATTTCGTCTAAGTTGTTCACATTTAGATGATCCATCCAGAAATATGGAACAGTGTCATTTTAGTTGCTATTATTACTATTATAGTTTTTTTTTTTTTTTTTTTTTAGTTTTTTTTTTTTTATTTTTAGGGTTTGTTTTCCACGATTTATGCCAAAATCCCACAGATACTACAGTTACGTCAATGTTACTAGTGTAAAATCACTATCGTTTAATATGTGATATCCTTTAAACAATGTAAGAAACTCATTTAGCTGAAAGTCTTCAGAGAACATTCGTTTAACATGTTTTTGGTCACTACGTAATTCCCATACTTCAATTTGTAATGACTTTGATTATGTTATTGAAAAAGTTGAAAATTATAATATGGAGGAGGTGTCAGAACTTGCAATACATTTTACTAAGCTTATATACTGTATCGTATAATGTGCTTCTTATGGGAATCTTACTGTACATGAAAGGGTGCTTCCTAGTCTATTTCTGTTTTTATCACTTAAAGTACTAAAGTGGTGCAGTGGTTCTGTGATGATGTACTGAATGTTATGGTATGATAACCATGCTTGTACACAATGTATTTGCATTGTCTACTTCAAGTTACTTTAAGAAATACCATGCCACAAAAAAATCCTTTATTTTCAGTGAGAAAATTTAGTTCAGGATTTGATTATTGTGTTGAAAACTTTTTTTTTATATACAAAATGCATGTTCACCAGCTCAGCTGCAGAGGTCATGTTGATGCACTTCAGCGCATGCAGCAGAATGATCTTATTTGTGTGTTGTTCAGAGAGAAATCTCCTCGCTTTGCTGCGGACCCAGATTTGGATCAGGAGCTGAGCGAGCGTTTGGGTTTGGGCAGTAATGACACTCTCAGTAACGGTAACCGCGCCGATCTGGACTCTGCCAAACGTCTGGCCAAGCGGCTCTTCAACCTCCACGGCTTCAGAAAGTGCGACGTTGCACGTCATTTGAGTAAAAAGTGAGTAAATCCTCTTCAAGTGTGTTCTTTTAGTGTTATTTAGTATTGTTAGTGCTGTTACTTCATATATGCCAACACTTTACAATAAAGTTTCATTTGTTAACATTAGTTCATGCATTAACTAACATCGAGCAATATGTTTTTACAGCATTTTTTAACCTTTGTTAATGTTAGTTAATAAAAATGTTTGTGTTCATATTATTTGAGAGTGCATTAATGTTAACAGATACAACTTTTGATCTTAAATGTACTAGTACATGTTAAGATTAATAAATTCTATAGAAGTATTATTTATTGTTTGTTTGTCAACTAATGTAGTTAACAAATGAAACCTTATTTTAAAGTGTCATCATACAGAAATGTATGAATATGCGAATGAATTATATAGTGTGTGTATATATATAAAAAAAATTGAATAAAAAAAATATATATTTTTTAATTAATATATATATAGACACACTCTATATAATTCATTCACATATTAATACATTTCTGTTTTTTTTTTCAATTATCCTTTTAATTTAGTTTACATTTTAGTTATTTTGGTATGTGCTTTTGTCATTTCATTAGTTTTTGTTGTTTTTAATATTTCTGTTTCATTTATTTTGATTTCATTTTTAGTACTTAAACTTATTTCAGTCAGTTGACAAAGCAAAATTTCTCATTTTCATTTAGATTGTTCATCAATGTTTTTAATTTTCATCAAGGTTTTTAATATTTAATACACTCCATAGACTCCATAGAATTTTTAATTGTTAAAAAACTTTCAGATTCATTTCGATTGACAAAAAATATTTTTAATAGTTTCAGTTAACAATAACAACACTGTTGCACATGTCTCATCAATACATTATGCTGTCATTTTTATTCTTGTATGTTCTTGCAATTTTATGTTTTATTTTGTTTTATGTCATAAGCGGAGCTAGTCATTAAATTTTTTTTTTAAAAGATTCTGATCACAATAATACATTTTCTTTAGAATAATGTGCGCTCTGAATTGTTGACAGTAAAATCAGGAACATGTTAGAAAGTAAATGCAGTCAGATTTGAAGAAGAAATCAATCCTCAGTGAGTTTGAGCATCTTCTCTCTGTCCTGTGCCGGTCTCTGTGCCACTGTTATATAAAGCAGGTTTTCATGCAGCTTTTATTGCTCACAGCGTCTGTATTTTAAGAGCTCTTCTCTCTCTGACAGGTGCATCATGGGAATGTTCATCCAGCGGTGTATCTCTGACAGGCCTTGGTCGTGTCTGTCACCCTTCCTCCCGTGTTTGTTCTTGCATTGTCATCTTCTTTGATCATCTTTTTCATATCTGACTCCTTTTTAGCAATGACTTCAGTCGCCTGGTGGCAGAGGAATACCTGCGCTACTTCAATTTTACTGAAATGTCTTTGGACCAAGCACTAAGGTCAGTACATGAAAAGTGACTTTCTTTTTGTTTAACTACAAACAAAAATGATTATTATTGAGCTATTATTAACTATTTTGAGCTATTATTGGAGTATGTTTTACAAGAAAATACTCTTCACTCTTCATATTACTTCACTTCAGTCTTTCTACTTCAACATGTCACGTTTAATATTATTCTAAATTCTGTTTTCTCATTCATACATTTGTAATGTTTAATACAATACGTTTAGTAATATTATACTATATAATATATATACAAGTTATGTAATAGTGTGTGTACGTGTGAGTATTATATGATTTGTATATATAGTGTAATAATATTATAAATATGAATAAGCAATAATTTACTACTAGTAATAATTATATTAGTAATACTAAAGTATTAACAAAAAAAAAATATGATTTGTCATATTAGAAATAATATAGAAATAGAAAGTCAATTTAGAAATACTGGACTCCTATGAAGAATCGTATAATAATAAGCAATAATTTACTACTAGTAATAATTATATTAGTAATACTAAAGTATTAACTAAAAAAAATATGATTTGTCATATTAGAAATAATATAGAAATAGAAAGTCAATTTAGAAATACTGGACTCCTATGAAGAATCGTATAATTGTATTTTTATATTTCATTTTCACTTAAATTGTTGTCATTATGACAATGGTTTATAATATATATTTTTCCATCATTGTGTGTTGATGTTAGGGCATTTGTTTATTATTGTTTGTGTTTATTTCAGGGCATTTCTACTCGAATTTGCTCTGACGGGCGAGACGCAGGAGAGAGAGAGAATCTTAGCACACTTTTCCCGTCAATATGTGCAGTGCAATTCATCTCTCACACTATCTGAAGGTACAGCTCTCTCTCTGTGTGTGTGTGTGTGTGTGTGCGTGTGTCTGTGTCTGTGTCTGTCTGTGTGTCTGTGTCTGTGTCTGTGTGTGTGTGTGTCTGTGTCTGTGTCTGTGTCTGTGTGCGTGTGTGTGTGTGTGTCTGTGTGCGTGTGTGCTGTGTCTGTCTGTGTGTCTGTGTGTGTGTGTGTGTGTCTGTGTCTGTGTGTCTGTGTCTGTGTGTCTCTGTGTGTGTGTGTGTCGCATATGATAAACAGGCCGTACAAGTATAAATATGTATTTGTGTGTGGTTGTGTCTCGCAGACAGTGTCCACACGCTGACCTGCGCGCTTATGCTGCTCAACACAGACCTGCACGGCCACGTGAGTCAACTCTAACAAATCACTGTATTTTCACTTCACCATACAGACAAGAGCAATGGAGGTCGAATCTTCATCTCAACAACAGTGCAGTGCAGCGCACACACATTCAAGAACATGCATTATGTTTCAAAAGGAGATCACATATTTTTCCAATTTAGTACATTTTTATGCAAATGATATAGCTTTATTTTTATTTCAGTCTTAGTAATTTAATTAAATTTTTGTATTTAATTTTAAATATATAGATTTGTTTTATTTAAGTTTTAATTATTTTAGTACTTAAATGTATTTCAGTTGGCTGTGAAGGCAATATTTCTATTTTTTATGTTTTTCATCTAATATTTATATTTTATTTTGTTTTTTAATATTTCCATATAGCTTTATTTTATTTCAGTTTTAGCACTTAAACTTAGTCCAGTTAGTTGTGAAGGCAATATTTCGAACTTTCATTTGTTTACATTTTTATCTAAATTTTTTATTTTATTTTTAATATTTCTATTTAGCTTTATTTGAATTTCAGTTTTAGTCATTTTAATAATTCATCTTAAACTTATTTCAGTTTATTTCAATTTCTAAGTTTTGCATCTAATATTTTTTTATTGTTTTTTATTTTATTTCAGCTTTATTTCAATTACCAAAACAGTTTTTAATAGTTCTAGTATAAGTTAGTTTTTAGTTAACAATAACAACACAACAGCAGAGATTTAAATCACTATTGATTTCAGTTCAGTTGCAGGTCTAGAGCAGCGGTTTTTGATTTATGAAGTAAAATAAGCTGCTACCAAGTTGCTTTATACGGACTAATATAATTGTCTGATTCTTAAAGCGCATAAACTAACATAGTTGCAGTTCTTATGTCGCAACTTATGTTTTTAAAGGGATTCAGAGATCATGTTTGACGTGTGTAATTTATGCTAAAGAACAAAACATGAAAGTCTGTTAACTGCTCATCTAAAAACCTATTTGAAATTCTCAAGGGATCCTGTAGTGAATTAGCCTTCCGGCTTGGCCTACAAATTGACGTCAACAGCTCTGTATGCTCAGAAATATGATTGCAAACAATAGTGTTGTTTGCAATATCTCAGTTTAAAAAAAAAAAAATGGAACTTAATGGAAGTCTATGGAGTTTAAGCTCTCTGTTTAACCCTTCAACACTGGAAAAGGCTGCGAGATGGACGTCCAGAGGGGATCTGTGGTCTGTCAATCACTGCTGATGTCTGTCTGCTGGCAGGATATTTAGCGCTGCTCCTGTGCTTTTGTTGAAGGGTTTAGGGCCATCAGCGACCACATGACGCCTGTTATAAGCCAGACTCACTGTCGCCATGGTAACAGGTTTATGGTCCTGATGAGAGCTGTGAGTGATTTCAGCTTTCCTCTGATGAAACTCTTCTGTCCACAATATCAGATGATGTGTTCCAGAGCCTTTCTGCAGCTCCAGACATTCATATATTTTGCGAGATTAAATGTGTAAAAGTTCTTTTAGTCAGGCAGAATGCTGTTGATTTCTCTGTGTTATTGTGCAGATGATTGAGGACTAATAACAGCCCGTTTATCAGGTGTGTGTTGGTCTTTTCTGTTGGCAGAACGTTGGCAAGCGAATGTCCTGCACTCAGTTCATCGGGAATCTGGAAGGACTAAACAGCAGCCATGATTTTCCTAAAGAACTCCTCAAGGTGATGTACTGTGTATATTCATAAATATTCCTCACTAAAGCAGCATTTTGAAACTGTATTGTTTGCATGATTTATTATTGATGGTAAATTTTCCATAGAGAATATATGCATGTCAATAGACCGTCTTTAGTAGATGATTAGAGATGTTTAGCAGGTGTGTTGTTCGTACCTGTGTGTGTGTGTGTGTGTGTGTGTGCAGGTTTATATATCCTGGTGGGGACTTAAACCCCCATCATGGGGACTCGTGTCACAGTGGGGACCTAAATTGTGGTCCCCACGGGTACAAAAGCTTATAAATCATTTTTCACAAAGTTTTTTGAAAATCTAAAAATGCACAAAGTTTCCTGTGAGGGGTAGGTTTAGGGGTAGGGTTGGTGTAGGGCAATAGAATATACGGTCTGTACAGTAGAAAAACCATTACGCCTATGGAGAGTCCCCACAAGGATAGCAAACCAGACGTGTGTGATATCAGATGATGTGTTCCAGAGCATTTCTGCAGCTCCAGACATTCATATATTCATGCACTCGCAGATTAAATGTAGGACATCTCATGCTGACTTTCAGAGGCAGAAAATGCCCGACTCTGACATCTCATCTGAAAATGTGCAATAAATTACAAATTTACACACTTTTTGAGCACCTTTAAATGCATCATTGGCTGAATCTGGTGACGAAATGTCCTGGATTATTTTTATTTTTTTTAAGAATCTAAGGAACAAATAAAGGGATTTTGGTTTCCATAAATAAAATTAGGCCTATCTTTAGATCTCAGTTTTTCTGCATTTTGGCATTGTGCGCATGACTATTAATCATATTTTCTCCCAACTTCTTATTGCAAAAATGTCAGGAAAATCACCCTGTCCAGTTTACACTTTATAAAATAATGAATACTAATAGATTATTACAAATACTAATACTATATATATTAGTATTATAATAAAATATTCAAGTATTACAATTTTTTATATTAAATATTTGTAATATTTCTGTTTATAGTTGCAAAGGCAAAATTTCTCATTTTTGTTTAGGTTTCTCATGTAATTATATTGTATTTTATTTATTTTAAAAGGCTGCGAGATGGACGTCCAGAGGGGATCTGTGGTCTGTCAATCACTGCTGATGTCTGTCTGCTGGCAGGATATTTAGCGCTGCTCCTGTGCTTTTGTTGAAGGGTTTAGGGCCATCAGCGAACACATGACGCCTGTTATAAGCCAGACTCACTGTCGCCATGGTAACAGGTTTATGGTCCTGATGAGAGCTGTGAGTGATTTCAGCTTTCCTCTGATGAAACTCCTCTGTCCACAATATCAGATGATGTGTTCCAGAGCCTTTCTGCAGCTCCAGACATTCATATATTCATGCACTCGCAGATTAAATGTAGGACATCTCATGCTGACTTTCAGAGGCAGAAAATGCCCGACTCTGACATCTCATCTGAAAATGTGCAATAAATTACAAATTTACACACTTTTTGAGCACCTTTAAATGCATCATTGGCTGAATCTGGTGACGAAATGTCCTGGATTATTTTTATTTTTTTTAAGAATCTAAGGAACAAATAAAGGGATTTTGGTTTCCATAAATAAAATTAGGCCTATCTTTAGATCTCAGTTTTTCTGCATTTTGGCATTGTGCGCATGACTATTAATCATATTTTCTCCCAACTTCTTATTGCAAAAATGTCAGGAAAATCACCCTGTCCAGTTTACACTTTATAAAATAATGAATACTAATAGATTATTACAAATACTAATACTATATATATTAGTATTATAATAAAATATTCAAGTATTACAATTTTTTATATTAAATATTTGTAATATTTCTGTTTATAGTTGCAAAGGCAAAATTTCTCATTTTTGTTTAGGTTTCTCATGTAATTATATTGTATTTTATTTATTTTATTACATTTTATTTCGGTTTAGCTTTATTTCATAAAAAACGTTTAGCTTTATTTCATATTCAGTTTTAGTCATTTCAGTATTTCAAAAATAACATATGTTGTCTTTGCAACTAACTGAAATAAGTTTGTTATATTTTATATTTTAAGTATATTTTATTTTTAAAACATTGTATAAAAATATAATATTTTTTTAAAGTATTTAATATGTATATTATATGTATTTAATAATATAATTTTATTCTCGTTTTATAAAATGTTTATACATTTTCAAATTTTCGCTTTATAGGAGTAAGAATATTTTTTTTCACAATACACTGGGAAACGCTGGATGGTTTATATTATTAGATTAGTGCTGTAATGTCATTGGTAGGAAACGGGATGGTTTGCTTCCATTCATTAACCCTACAGGCACATTCTGAACTAATCAGATGAGTTCTTGAGTTAATACTAATGAGCTAAACGAGGTTTAGATTGATTTTGGGGCCAAGAGCGGCCGCGTCGTGTGTGTCGTGATGTTTTGAAGCTGCTGCTGACTCTAACAATATTAACTTTTTTTTTTTTAAAGGGGTCATATGATGCGATTTCAAGTTTTCCTTTCTCTTTGGAGTGTTACAAGCTGATTGTGCATAGATAAGATCCCTGAAGTTGCAAAGACTAAAGTCTCAAAACCAAAGAGATATTCTTTATAAAAGTTAAGACTCTGCCACGCCCCCCTAAAACGGCTCATTCTAACACGCCCCCACATATCTACATCACCATGTGGAAATATTTGCATAATGCGCCCAAATGATCACGCAAAGAAAGAAGGCGTGGTTTCAGTAACAGCAGTTAGTGTTGATGCAGCCATGTCAGGGAGACGCTGTGTGTTTCAGTGCGAAAGCAAAAGCACTTTATTTGGATCACTTACAACAGAACAGCAATGCATTTTATGGACGACCGTTTCGTGAACCTAGGAGAAGAGGTCATTCTGCCTTTGCTATGACAATCTGGCGCTTCTGAATCAGCTACTGTTTTGTTATTAGTTTAAGTATTTGCTATTGACTGTTCAAATGCGGAGTTTTGCGCATAGTGTGTGTGTGTGCGCGCGCGCGCGCGCGTGTGTGTGTGTGTGTGAGAGAGAGACAGGGTCACATCACAGTGGAGTCAGCTGTCTTAACCGTGGCTTGTGTACTGCAAACACATACCAGCTTCATCACTGTGTCTGTCACGCGACTCTGTTCCCCTTTCGGGCTCTGTCTTTACATTTATTTTGAAAGATGAAGCTCGCGATTATGGTAAGGGGCGTTACATTTCCGACGAGTGCTTGCGGTGTTCGGCCAATCACAATGCACTGGGTCAGCTGGCCAATCAGAGCAGACTGCGCTTGTCGGAAGGAGGGACTTTGTAGAAAACGAAGCGTTTGAGAGAGGCGGGGCATAGAGGACCTACAATAATGTACAGTATTTGAAAAATAATCAGTTTTTTGAACATTAAAGCATGTCAACATATTCTGTTACACCAAATACACAAAATAATGATCTTTAAAAAAGCATCATATGACCCCTTTAAAGGAGTAAGAATATTTTACGTTACAGTGGGTTACCGGGAAGGAGAGTTTAAATGTGCTTAATTGTCATTAAAATAACATCACAATGCAAAAAAAACTAAACTAAAAAAAAAAAATATTGTTTGTGTGTGATGTAATATTTATATATGTGTGTGTGTGTACTTATTTATTTATTTTGCTTTACAATGGGAAAAATACTGGGGAAATGTTCTTAATTTTACAAAAATGTAAAAGTATACAAAATGTATTTAATATATATTTACAGTTATTCAGTTATTCAATGTTCCCAGGAAACTGGGAAACGTGCTTAATTGCATTTTAAATGTGCTTAAGTGTCATACAGCAGATATGTCTGTATATGTCGTTTCTGGGTTTATTTTTCACAGGAAGTGGAAGGTCAGGTTAAAAGAACTGCATTGTGGGACACTGTTTGTACATGTTGTAAAATGCATTCAGCAAGTTCCATATGAAAATGTTTATACTGTGCACATTATGCATAGTGTATACTACAGTAATAGAAAGAGAATTATGATAGTATGCTGTTCTGAACATAGCTAACAAATGGTGGGTTTGCTGTTGGTTCAGTCTGGTTTGCACTGACGCATCCTTCAATAATGGCCTCTTTGCAAATCCGCATCGCATTGTGACTGGAAAAAAAGCAGAGAAAATCCTGTTTTCCGTGGCATGAATCCTTTGAAATCTCAGTGCTCTGTTAAAGGCGCAGCAGTGAGCTTTATCTCAGGAGCTGCTTGTGTTTTAGTCCTTCATCTTGTTGATGAAAACACTGACTCTCGCTGGGACAGAAAGCGTCTGAAGAGCGATCGACGAAGCGAGGGAGAGCCGATGGAGATCGGTCTGTGTTCTTGCTGTTCATGCCAAGTGTTTTAAATCAGTCTCTATAGTTTTTCTGACGACTTCTCTTTCTCTCTCACTTCTCTTTCCTTCTGGCGATCCTTTTCTCGGTCCCTTGCAACATCAGTTCTCACATTCTTGCCTCCTACTCGTTCTGCTTCTCTCATTTAAACTCAACAGCTGAGCAGGACAGCTTACATAAGCACACTCTAAAAAATGCTGGGTTAAATACAACCCAGTGCTGGGTTAAATAGGGACAAACCCAGCAATTGGGCTGTTTTGACCCAGCGGTTTGGTTAAATGTTTAACCCAACCTTCTGGGTAGTAACCCAACCGCTGGGTCAAAACAACCCAATTGCTGGGTTTGTCCCTATTTTACCCAGCACTGGGTTGCATGTAACCCAGCATTTTTTAGAGTGCACATTTCACTCGCATCATATAAAGCAAAGCTGTTATTGTGGGGTGCTAATTATTGTATGAACAGGGTTATTGTTTAATATAAAATGGATTGTTTTGGCTCTAAAATCTGACTGGATGAGCTTCTTTCAAAGACGATGTACACACACCAGTGAGCACACAGCAGGACAATTATATATTGATGCAGCATGTTGCTAGACGCTATTGAAATAGTAAATAGCCTTGTTTGTGCTTAATCATGGGTTCTTGATTGATTCATAAAGTAAATAAAAAATTTAATAATAAATAAATAAATAAAAAGAAATAAAATAATTTTAACCATGGGTTCTTTTGGCTTGCTTGCTTATTTTTTTTATTTTGACTTTTTTTTTTTATTATTTAAATGTATGTACAGTGTGTATATATATATATATATATATGTGTGTGTGTGTGTGTGTGTGTGTGT
>NW_015630984.1:300302-305929 GCF_001515625.1 Sinocyclocheilus rhinocerous
GCAAAAATATATATGTTGTTTTATTTTTATATATATATATATATATATATTTATATAGTTTTGTTTGGAGTGTATTATTTTGTTTTGTTATAATATGATATAAATTATGCTTTATAATAATATATCAGTTTATGAATAACTTGTAAAATTAATTTTGGGTTCTTATTTTATTTAGAGTCTACAGTAGGTGTATTTGTTTGTTCATAAAATAATTTAGAATATTTATATTGTTTTATAAATGATTTTGTATGAGTTCCTATTATATTTTAAGTGTGTGAATGTTTTTTAAAATTTATTTTCACTGTAATGGACACCAGCATCAGAGGGTTAAAGCAAGCCATGTATTTGTTCACATGCATTTATTTATTCAAAATTATTAGTTTACATCGAGTCACATCTCTGATGGAAAAAATGAGGTCAGATGCAAAGATTTTGTGTCTGTGTGTCCCGCAGGAGGCATTTATTTAGTGCAGCGATGAAAGACGATGGATTTGTGACTGTGTCTCTCACACGTGGGTTGCTTGTGGGCTTTTGCACACGCTGGTGAAGAGAGCTTGAAGTGCATCGTCGTCATGGAGACGGAGGGGCGGGACTGAGGCTGTGCCACTGATAGGGTGGTCATGGGCTGATGGCGACCCATTTAACTGCAAGTCAGTCTGTGTGTGGAGATAACGACAGACGGAGGGTGAAAACAATTAGCTCTGTCCTGTTGAGCAAATTCACTCAACTCAGACCGAGCGGCTAATCGCTTTGTTCAAACTACACGGCCGTCCGGCTGACGCTCATTCAGTCCCTGCGCAGCATGCCACGCTATTCCACTGACAGACAGAAATATCATGCAGGCCAATGAATTGCTTGGAGGCTGTCAGCAATAATCATGCTTTTCTGCGTTTTCAAATTTGTTGAAAACAGTTTGAGTAATGATTGTGCAAGGAAATGTTCATTTAAGTTTAATTTAAATTTCATTTCATTAAAGCAATTAAAGCAAAAGGAAAACAAACTGCATTTCAAAATTCATATTAATGTTTAAGTTCAACGTTTTACTCAAGTAATGCAAAAATATTAGTCTTTGATATTAAATATTACAGTAATATTTTAGGATATTAAAAATGTAAAAATGCAGATCACTTCTGCCCAAGATATGTTTTTGAATATGTTACAGTTCGATGAATAATAAATGAACCATATTTAAAATGCATCTGCAGTGTAGCTATAGTTGTAAGAATCAAATCATAGTTGTAAATCTAAATTTATCCTAATTTATACTTTATTAATAAAGAAATTTACAAAGAAATACATGCTTCTCTTTGTAATCGTTCATCAAAAAAACTGCTTTGCTCACGTTAGTCTCAAAGTTTAGATATCTCATAAAGAGAGATATGTAATAATCTAATATATATATGTGTATGTATATATGTATTTACATTTACATTTAGACATTCAGCAGATGCTTTTATCCAAAGCGACTTACAAATGTGAACAATGGAAGCAATCAAAATCAACAAAAGAGCAATGATATGCAAGTGTTATAACAAGTCTCAGAATATATATATATATTATTATTATATATTATTTTTTCATTTTTTTGTATGTATATATTTTTTATTGTGTATTTTATATAATATTTAATAAAGATTTAATATTTAATCATTTCTATTTGCATATTTATTGTGCTGACATAATCCAAATATATGAAGTAAAATTGGTTGAACATTTTTAATTATTAAATAAAACACATTAGCGTTAAATATGCACACAAAAAAAAACTGATAAATCTAATGAAATCTGTCAAGAAGGTCATGCTGTATTTCTCCCCAAAATCAAAAGAAAAAAATATCATTGCCATTACTGCAATGCATCAATCAACAAAAGAGCAATGATATGCAAGTGTTATAACAAGTCTCAGAATATATATATATATTATTATTATATATTATTTTTTCATTTTTTTGTATGTATATATTTTTTATTGTGTATTTTATATAATATTTAATAAAGATTTAATATTTAATCATTTCTATTTGCATATTTATTGTGCTGACATAATCCAAATATATGAAGTAAAATTGGTTGAACATTTTTAATTATTAAATAAAACACATTAGCGTTAAATATGCACACAAAAAAAAACTGATAAATCTAATGAAATCTGTCAAGAAGGTCATGCTGTATTTCTCCCCAAAATCAAAAGAAAAAAATATCATTGCCATTACTGCAATGCATCAAAAATAAGAATAATAATTAATTTAATTAAATTTTTGTTTGTTTGTTTGTTTGTTTTTTTGATTATGGTGAGCTGGATGGTTTACTGAGCTTCATCCCTCAATGCTTTTTTTTTATAGACTGTATTTTTATAGACTATTCGCCAGTCACACTTGTCGTTTTATGATGTTCTTTGTGTTCATCTCTCTCCCATAATAATTCCATAATTTCATGTTCTTCTCTCTCGCTGTCCCACCTCTGAGCACAAGTGCTGAATGTTAATCAGCATTCGAAGCGAGCCGTGTGTGTGTGTGTTTGAGGGAGCTGGATCGCTGTGATTGGCTGCCTGAAACCTGAAAGAGAGAGAGCTTGCAGCCTCCTTCGAGTCTCTCTCTGAGATTTAGAGACTTTCCATCTGCGGAGCCTGAAAGATAAAACAGAACGGCAAAGACGACACAGGACGACGTGAGGAAGTGGCCATTATTAGATCGTACATGGACATGTATCTGTGACTCAGTTTTGAGGAGACCGTCCCAAAAAATCCATCAGACCTATCATGGATCCCAGATGGATTGACGGATAAATCAATGCAAAGAGGAGTGATGCACGTTTTCTGAAAGCGCTTGGTCCTTCTAGGCTGTAGACGAAAGAAAACCAGCTCCAGCTCCAAAAGCAACAGGCTCCCATCCGTCTTCATCTCGGATTGTTTTCTATGTTTTTTTTTTTTGCATTGCGTGCTGAGTTTGGCTCGTCGTTTGAACCTGCTGCAGGTGTGGGGATTCCTGTATGCTGCGCTGACCGCCTCTGTTTGTGTCTTTTGTGAGGGCGTCGTGTGTGCATTTCATGTTTTTCCCGGTTTCCATTCACCTCATTCCATCTGTCAGATCCCGGCTGTTCTTTCACACTTCTGAAAGCTTTACTTGCCATCTGTGGCATCACTGTGTGTGTGTGTTTGGCCGCTCGCTGGTTGCAATGTTTAGCTTGTAGAAGTTGGTGTTTGTAAGCCTCCTTTACATGTGTTCAGAGTCTGCAAGGGAAATACCGTACATTTCAAGATCACTGTCCTTTTTATTTTGCTCTGAATGACTTGATTCTCCAGTTTTAGCGTCTAACAAATGTAACATGTCATGTATTGTTGTCCTACAGATGGTCGCAGACTCCCTGTTGCGTTGCTGAACACGTTTCATATTGCTTTCATGTTCAAGATTAGATATTAAGACGATGGTCTCAAGCCATATATAGTTTTAAGTGATCGCAAAGACCGCAAATCTGTGCTGGACTTACAAACCTGATGCAAAAAAGGACCCACAGCACTTATTTTTCGCATCAGTCTATCTAAACACTTGGATTTTCCTTCATTTTTCAGCCAGATTTTCTTGTTTTTTTTTTGTTTTTTTGTATTTGGAGTTACCTCGTCTATTAAAGGAGGAAGCCATGTTGGGTTTTTTCATATGTTTCTCTTATTGAAGATTCACATTTATGCATTTGGCAGATGCTTTTATCCAAAGCGACTTACATTGCATTTAAAGTCAGTTCTTGCTTTATCTGGGAATCGAACCCATGACCTACGGGAAGACTTTTACGCTTTTTTAGTTGAATATTTGATGAAAAACATCAGAGTGAACTCATTTGAAGATCCAAAACCCACCTGGAGTTGATTATTTCCCATAGTGCACTACAGTTTCAGACATGATTGGAGTGAACAGTCTGCACTCAGCCGGACGCTTGCGCTCCCGTTCGCTCTGCTCCGTTCGATACGGGCGAGATTTCCGTATGATGGACCCGTTCCGTTACCCGCGAACGCCCAGATCCCGATCGCTCAAACCTCTGGTGTTTCCAGACCTCCTGGGAAAAGCACAAGATGGACAGAACCACCCGCAGGCCCGCAAGAGGAAGAGGGTAACCTTGTCTCGTATCACTTACCTGTTCATCTTTTATCCTGCTCACCTAGTCATCTGTGCCAAAAATGACATAGATGTACCATGCAAATATCATTCTCCACTTTTGATCAGATATAGCTCTGATTTGTGTTTTTAAAGACCATACACTCTTAAAAATAAAGAATCTTTAATGGTATTAATGGTTTCATGAAGAACCTTTAACGTCCATAGAACCCTTCCATTCCACAGAAGGTTCTTTATAGTGGAAAAAAAGATATTTAGAGTTTTAAAATGTTCTTTGCACTAAGAAAAACATTGTTCTTTTAAGAACTGGTCACTGAAAGTTCTTTGTGGAGTCCAACAATTTATTTATTTTTTCTCTGACATGCTATGCTGCAAATCCCCCTTTTGGAATACTTATTTTTAAGAGTGTAGTGTATTTTTAAGAGTACAGTAGCTTATAGATTGCCTCAAAGCTAATAGGCATGAACTAAAAGAAAAAGAAACTTCCTATCTCTATTGGAATTGGTTTTCCTCTGTATGTCTTTGAAATGAGCATTGAGTTTGTTTTGCCCTGAAGGACTGAGAGGGTAAATTTGCTCTCTGTTGCTGCTGAATTTCTAATACACATTGAGATTATTAGCTGTTCATGCTGAGGTTTCTTTTTTCTAGATGAAAGGACGTGTGGAGGGAGTAATATGCTTATTAAAGTCCTTCTCTCATGCATATTTAGTTTGCCATCTAAATTAGGACATAGCATAGACTTGTATTGCTTTTATATACATCGTATAATGATCTCTAACTCAAATCATACAGCTATGCTTTGTAGAAGAAGAAAAAACACACATTTATTTAATTTATGAATAATTTTTGTCTTTGAGATTTTGTCCAATATAGGCACAGTCTTTGACTTTGTCGGGGAATCAGTGTAGATTAATTTGCTAACCCAGGATTCCACTGTGACGCAGGTGTTTGATGACTGACGTCCACACAGACTCGTCATTTACACAGATGATGTGTCAGTTAAGCGCTAATGTTCAGTAGGAGACCGCGCCGACAACGGCTAACACCATCTGTGATTGTTTTGTTTAATTTAGAAGCTATTTTATTTGTATTTTATTTTTATTAAAAATATATTTTAATTTAATTTATATATTGATAATTTATTTTTATTTAGTTTTAAAGGGGTCCTATTATGCTCTTTTACAAAGTCTTGATTTTGTTTTGGGGGTGTACTAGAACATGCTCTCATGCTTGGTGGTTCGAAAAACGCATTACTTTTCACATAATTTACATTATTAAAATACCTTTCTCCCCAGCCTGGCACAAACGGCTCGATTAGTTCTGGGTTTTAATGAAGGCCCGCCTTTCGAAAAAAACGAAATGTGTTGTGATTGGTTAGCTGTCCCAGTGAGTTGTGATTGGCGAACAGCTTAGACGGCGTTTCAGTACTGCAACGCCCCTTCCTCCGTCTTTCAACAAAAGCTTTTTGGCAAATCCGGCACTGTACTCCCTCGTGTTGTGGAAGCTGTCCTCAGTAAAATG
>NW_015630984.1:306812-307828 GCF_001515625.1 Sinocyclocheilus rhinocerous
CCGGAAACCAACGCTGTAGTCCAAACGAGCCGTTCGTTGTAGTTCTTGAAAAGGGATTTTTTTAAAACTAAATATCTCCTTTTGGAGTGGACTTTGAGATTTGTAACTTTCTAGATCTTTTTTATGCCCAAACATACACACTACACACTGACTAAAATTAAAAAAGTGAAAAAGCATAATAAGACCCCTTTAATATTTTAAATATTCAAATATTTATTTCATATCACATTTTTTATTTATTATATTAATATATTATATATATCTGTAACAAAGTTCGTAGTTCAGGAAGAAGGAGACGGGAACCGGCGAACATTAAAGATTTTAATAAAATAAACAAACACAAAACGAAAGTAAAGCGGCAGCCCCTCGCGGACGACTGCCGCACACAAAACACAAAATAAACTCCAGGCCTGGTCCTCTCTCGTCCAACACTGTCGTCACTCCTCCCTTTTATCCTTCCGGAGCTCCTCCGTGGGACTCGAGACCGGTGAGTGGTGCAGGTGTCGCTCATTATCAATTACGCCACCGGCCTCGCTCCGTTCCCACGGCTCTCGGCCCCGCCCCACTCGTCACAATATCCTATATTATAATTGTATTTCTTAATTATTTTTCATTGTGTATTGTCGTTTAGAAACACGTACAAAAACCAAACATGCTTAAACATTTATCTATTCTCTATTCTTTGGTTATTAATTTTTCTTATAAAAAAAAATATATGGTTGGAAAAGGTTTGGGTTCTTGGTTGTAGAGTTAAATTAATGCTTCACTTAGGTATTGATGTGGATTGATGTCCAGAATGACGTTTGTGTAGACGGTGTGACTATATCTGAATCAGATGTTTATTTCAAGACTTGTCTTCTGTCACAGTCTGATTATGATGCCACTTACCGCAGATTATACATATGATGCAACTCATACGCCAGTCTATGAAACCAAACACAGTCATTTACAGCTCAGGTGTGACTTACTGACTTCTTTCTCTCTCTCTCTCTCTCTCTCTCTCTCTCTCTCTCTCT
>NW_015630984.1:307898-311321 GCF_001515625.1 Sinocyclocheilus rhinocerous
TTCTCTCTCTCTCTCTCTCTCTCGCTCTCTCTCTCTCTCTCTCTGCAGGCCCTGTACAACTCTATTAAAAATGAAAAGCTGCAGTGGACAATGTAAGTGTTTTCTTCCTGCTTTCACCATTTAATGAATGTAAGGTTTTACAGTAGATGCAATGTGTTACTACCAAACTACCCACAGAGAAACACGAGTCAACTAATTTTATCATTCTGATCAACCTTAAAGAACACATTACCATGGTAACCATAGTTTCCTCAAAATTAGCAGAGTTAATACAGCTACTGTCATTATTGTAAAATCTATAACTATATTTGGAAAGTATGAGTGATTGCTTGCTTAGGCAAAAACAAGGTATTGTTTTTCATGTGTTGTATTGCGTTTGGGTGGTTGCTACATTCAAAAAAATATTTAGGCCTACATTTAAGATTTATGTGTTTTGAATTGCATTTAAAATTTCCACAGTTTCAACATGAAAAGACTTAGTAAGTAAAGTAAGTAAAAAAAATAAAATAAAAAGAGTATGAACATATGGCTAGCTATATGAAGTTAGTTAAAATGTATACGATTAAAACAAATTGGATTTATTGATGCTAAATATATAAACCTGGATATTGTGTTTTTAAAACACAATCAGTTTGTATTACCGAAATCTGACCTGTTTGATATACAGTATCTCACAGAAGTGAGTACACCCCTCACATTTTTGTAAATGATATGATAAACTTTCATGATAATTTATGAAAGTTTATTAATTTCTATTAAATCTGTGTAATCCAAATGGATGGAAATGTTTTATGCACAAATATATAAATATAAATATATATTATTTTAGTATAATTGAGATACTATTATAGTTTTAATTAATATTTAGAATTAGTTTTTATTTTTATATTTTCTGTTTCAATTTTAGTTAAAGTTTTAGAATTTTGTTGTGTGTTTTTTCTAACATATCCATCTTGTTTTTATTTATTTTTATTTCAGTGTTCTGTTTAGTTATTTTAATACATTGTTAAGCTAAATGAAAATGAGACGTTGCCTTGGAATGAAATGTGAAATAAAATAATATTAAGTTTTTATTTGATTTAATGAAGTATTTCAAGATTTTATTTTGTAACTATAATATATAAATATTACATTTATGCTTAATATTTTTCCAATTCAGGTCTCTATGCTTTTGTAGTATCTAGACATGCAGTGTATCTTATTTTTGCACATTTTATCATCTAGCAGGATGAAATTGCATGTTCAGTCACTTGGAAAGTAATTTCTTTGTTTAATAGTGATGCTTTATAACCGTAATAAAAATAAAATGATTGCCACAGTAAATTTTCACAAAGATACAAGAGTGATGCCATAATAATAAATAGTGAAAAGAAAGCAGGTTTTAGTGTTTCAGGCATTGGAGACGTGTGTTATTTGCTAGAAACAATAGTGTGTGTGTGTGTGCCGGCTATTCTCTCTCTGTATTCACACACACACACCAATTAAAGACCCTGCCTGTCCGAGTGCCGTTGCTATGGTTACGGCTCCATGGATACCGCTGCATAGTTACTGCTCCGCTGCATTCTGTCGATATGAATTCACCCCCTCTCTCTCTCTCGCACGGAGCCCTAACCTCGTTCTCATGTTCAACACTCATCCGCGCGCCCACGCACGCCACAGCGCTCTTTAAAGGGCCCCGCTCACATCCTGAGCAAAGGTGAACCCACAGACTCCTACTGCAGCTCCCAAAATAGCCTCAACTGTCCCTCCTTGAGCTCATGAACAAGAGCACAGCCGAGAAACACCGGCCCATCCGTATCGAGCCGCTGAAACTCAGATTCTGCAGTCTTGTGCATGTGCTTTCATGCTGTTATTTAAATTTTAGCATGTGAATTCTGCTGATTTTAATGAGTCACCAAGGTAATGTTGTCTAACTGGCTGATGTAGGTGAGGTTTTTGTCAAAATTGTGAGAATGACTTGCATGCATTGGTTAGAATGAGTTCAAAAAGATCTGAGAGTTTAAAAACAATCTGTATGTTTTGCATCGGATGTCTTCGTTGTCGAGCGAAAGTGTGTCCGATTGTATAGCTGTCATTAAAGCTGGAATACTTGATTCTCAATTGATCAGTCATGTGTTTGAGCAGTAAAATATTTTTATGATATGTGCTTTTCATAGTCTTTTCACAATGCAATTGAATTTGACTTACTGCATTTTGATCGCATATGCACTACAATTCGAAAGTTTGGGGTCGGTAAGATTTGTTCATGTTTTTGAACAAAGTCTCTTCTGCTCTCCATGGCTGCATTTATTTGATTAAAAATACAGTAAAAATAGAAAAAAAAGAAATATTATTACAATTTAAAATAGCTGTTGTCTGTTTGAATATATTATAAAATGTAATTTATTCCTGTAATATAAAGCTGAATTTTCAGCATCATTACTCCAGTCTTCAGTGTCACATGATCCAGAAATCATTCTAATATGTTGATTTTCTGCTCAAGAAACATTTCTGATTATTATCAGTGTTGAAAATAGTTGTGCTGATTCATGTTTTTGTGGAAACGGTGATACGTTTTATTTTTCAGGATTCTTTGATGAATAGAAAGTACAGATAGAGTCAGATTCTGGAGGAAATGAATGGAAAGTTAAAAAGAACAGCATTGATTTGAAATAAAAATCTTTTGTAACATTATAAATGTCTTTGTCACTTTTGATCCATTTAACGTGATCAATTTAATTAAAGTAATAATTTCTTTAAAGGGGTCCTATTATGCTCTTTTACAAAGTCTTGATTTTGTTTTGGGGGTGTACTAACATGCTGTCATGCTTGGTGGTTCGAAAAACGCATTATTTTTCACATAATTTACATTATTAAAATACCTTTCTCCCCAGCCTGGCACAAACGGCTCGATTAGTTATTTTGAACAGTTGTGTACATTTAATGTAAACTAAATTAAATTAAATTACTATAAATAAAAATAATTAATTTAAAAAGAATTTAATTAAAATGTAGCATTGTTTGTACTGTATTTTATTTTTGAATTGAACATTTTGAATTTAATTACCTGCAAATAGGTGTTTGGTTGAAATAATGGAAACAATAAATAATTAAAAGCATAAATATCCAGATTTTAGATATATATTGAATATCACCAAAGGGATTAAAAATGCCACCACTGCCATCTAACACTTTCTTTCAGTCATGCGTTGTGCTGATCTGATCTGGAGTCGGCTGTGTGATTACTGTCATTAGTCTCTCTGTGTTTCATAAAATCACGTCTGCAGTTGGGCCTGCTGTAATGGCTCTGGCTAAATTTATTCTTAAGGTTGCGTTTTTTTTCTCCATCAGTCCTCCGACCATTTCTCTCTCTCTCTCTCTCTCTCTCTCTCTCTCTCTCTCTTCCTTTTGTGCCAACAGTTACCAGGCGTAAAATGCTTCCTT
>NW_015630984.1:314719-316564 GCF_001515625.1 Sinocyclocheilus rhinocerous
TAGAATTAACGACTTAAATTACAGTTAAGTCCCTACAGCACGGAGGTGAAAAAAAACAGCGTTTCAGGTGGTTGCGCACCGGACGAGAAGCGCAGCGTCGCGTCGCGCCACATCTTTAAAATTCAAATACTTTATTTTCTATGAGTGTAGGCACACCGGTGGCGCCGTTCGGCGTCTGTCCGCGGCGCCCAGCTACGTCGTGTTGTACTTGTAAGAATTGTTCTAGACATGCCGAAAATTTGAAGCTACAGCACAGCAGCTCTTCTTCTTCATTTTCTCTGATGCACTAACTCTGCAGCAGCACTTCTTCTTCATCGTCGTCTTCGTCATCTCGTCTGATGCACTCAACCAACCAAGCGTTCTAACCACAACCTCGCCCCTCCCCACCCCCCAACCATTCGAATTTCTGTAGGCGGGAATTATTTTTAATGATATTCTAATGAGCCACTTTGTGACATCACAAAGCCCGGAAAACAAACGCTGTAGCCCAAACGAGCCGTTCATTGTAGTTCTTGAAAAGGGATTTTTTTTTAAACGAAATATCTCCCTTTGGAGTGGACTTTGAGATTTGTAACTTTCTAGATCTTTTTTATGCCCAAACATACACACACTGACTAAAATTTAAAAAGTGAAAAAGCATAATAGGACCCCTTTAAAAAAATTATTTTGAACAGTTGTGTACATTTAATGTAAACTAAATTAAATTAAATTACTATAAATAAAAATAATTAATTTAAAAAGAATTTAATTAAAATGTAGCATTGTTTGTACTGTATTTTATTTTTGAATTGAACATTTTGAATTTAATTACCTGCAAATAGGTGTTTGGTTGAAATAATGGAAACAATAAATAATTAAAAGCATAAATATCCAGATTTTAGATATATATTGAATATCACCAAAGGGATTAAAAATGCCACCACTGCCATCTAACACTTTCTTTCAGTCATGCGTTGTGCTGATCTGATCTGGAGTCGGCTGTGTGATTACTGTCATTAGTCTCTCTGTGTTTCATAAAATCACGTCTGCAGTTGGGCCTGCTGTAATGGCTCTGGCTAAATTTATTCTTAAGGTTGCGTTTTTTTTCTCCATCAGTCCTCCGACCATTTCTCTCTCTCTCTCTCTCTCTCTCTCTCTCTCTTTCTCTTCCTTTTGTGCCAACAGTTACCAGGCAACAGGCTTGAAGTTTTACGCACATGTGAGAGTGATTGATCATTGTTTTTCACCCATTTTAGAGCGGTGCACACATAATCGGGCTGCTTTTCACATCATTTGTTTCTTCTTGTGTCATTTGAATGCTGTTTATGAAGACAGTGTTGTCATGGGATAATTATCTCTCAAATAATTTGACATCTGAGAGATTCAGAATTAGATTTTGTCATTTTTAGTATTTAAAAATCTTCTTTTTTTTTGCTTGTTTTTTAAAATATGTCTATATAGTTTTGAATTATTTTTATTTCAGTTTTAGTGTTAGTTATTTTAGTACTTTAACTTAAAATGAAAATGAGAACTGTTTTATAGCTGCCACTACTAAAAATTAGAAAGTGAGTGCATCAGTCTTGAAATACTTAAACTGATGCACAATTCACTTACTGCCTGTTTGCATTTATTTATTTATTTAGTTTATTTATAGTTTTTTTTATGTACAAATAATTACTTTGTGAACTAAAGCGAAATTACAAAAAACTTCCAATTCTTTGGAATACAAATAATTACTAATTATAAGTATTTAAATTTCTGAAATAATTGAATGTACTTTTATTTGCTTATACTTTTTTATTTATTCATTGAAATGAATGAATTAAGACTTTGTTCCTGATATACATAAAAAAAAAAGAATTAAAA